>NW_015657297.1:515429-532191 GCF_001515625.1 Sinocyclocheilus rhinocerous
TTTTTTTTTCTTTTGTTAAGAGAAATATATTTTGTATAGTCCTATTTATTTTATTCCTTTTATAGACTTAATTTCTGTTTTTCTCTGTTCACAGAAGTGCTGCAGGTGCGTGATGCAACGATGTGTGAATCCTCATGGTCTGTTGTTGCTATTGCGCATATAAAGCCCTGAAAAAAATGTATTCTAATCTTACTGGTTAACAATCGACTAATGAGCTTCGGTTGTCGGTCAGGAAAATAATCTAAATGAACAAAATGCTGTTATTATACAATTCTTCACCAGGTTTACTGTGCTGCACGCAAGTTCAGGTAACTCAAAAACTTGCGTACACGAACTGAGACCAGAGGTGAGATTTGATCGTAGCCACCGCTCACGTCCATATTGATAAATTCCAAGTTTTGCGTAGAAATAAGTGTACGCCCAATTTTCTGTCGTACGTTTGTTTCGTAAATGAGGCCCATTATGCTTAAAGGAGTCATAAATGTGTAAATGCCTCAAGCAGTGTTCTTTTATTGAAGAAAGGTCATACACAGTTTAAAGTCAACATGAAACAACTTTCCTAACCAATTGTGCTTATGTAATGTGATGAATGTCTGGGTGAAACAGAAAATTCAACAAGGAATAAAAAAAGTTTGATTCTATCCATTGGGAATTTATTGGGCCAACAAACCAAGACACTGTTTGACCTTATTTCAGAGAACAGATTTTCTTGTAGTACCTATTTTCACTCCTGCTCAACCTGCTTAGAAAAGCTCAATATAATGACTCAGTTTGCAGATGCATGATACTCAAAGGTGAATTATTATAGGAGAGCTGAGAAGAATATACTATCGATTTCCCTGTTTCATCGTGATCCACTGAAGTGTAGAATATTGGCGTTGTTGCCAGAGGGAAGAAATAGATTTGATTACCGAAAAATATTTTGAGGACATCAAAGCTGCAAACATCCATGGAAAATCATATAATAGTATATAATCGAACTGTTGCACATCAGTGATACACAAACATTTAATTCTAAAAAAATATTTTTTTTTAGATGCAAAAATGATTAAAGAAATTGCTGAGAATTATTTCACCCTCAGGCCATCCAAGATGTAGATGACTTTTTTTTTTACATCTTTTGCTCACCAATGGATGCTCTGCAGTGAATGGGTGCCGTCAGAATGAGTGTCCAAACAGCTGATAAAAACATCACAATAATCCACAAGTAATCCACATGACTCAATTAACTTCTCATCTGAATTAGGAGAGACATAAGCACAGATCAAGCACCGTTTACAAGCCCAAACAGTCCAAAACAGTTCTGAACAAATATGTGGGTGGATTATGATGTTACAGGACAACAGGGAATGGACTTTTTCACTGGAGAATGCAATATTAAGAATTACAGACTGGTATTTTAGCAAGACCCTGTTGAAAAAAAACAGCATATGCTGGTTAGGTATCTGTGACCAGCTAAGGACCAGTTTAAACCAGCTCATGACCAGCTAAGGACCAGCTTAAACCTGGCCCTAAACTGGTCCTGAGCAGGAGATAGTTGCTTAGGACCATATTAGGACCAGCACATGACCAGCTAAGAACGCCCTGCAAACATGTCCTTGCGGGGCCCATGCTGGCTTTTTGTGGGCACAGGGGGCTAGGGCAAGCCCACACCAAACCTAAAGGCTTGCCCAGGGGAGGCCCAAAGCTTTGGGCTCACCGCAGGCTCTCTGTGAGCAGCCTACACTATGGGACTGGCCTCTTTAATACCATGATGGCCCAGTGTGGGCCAGACATGAGCCTGTTAAGAAGAATTTTGTGGGCAGTTTTCTTCCTTACCACTAGGGATGCTAGGGTGTTTTAGGTTTCCTTAAGTAAAGCCATGTGGTAGAGAGAGTTAGCAATAGCAAGCAGCAGTAGCCAGCATGACTCACCTGCTGAACACATTGTGCTGTGTCCTGGTTGGGAAATGTGGAATAGCCTTCCTGATAATGTTCGGGGTTCAGACACACTCTCTCTGTTTAAATCTAGATTAAAGACACATCTCTTTGGCCAAGCATTCAAATAATGCATCTCATAATCTTGTACTGCAGTTATATCTGATCAAATGCACATTATTATTCTTTAGTTTGGGTTAAACAAATCAATTTTGCTTGGTTGGAACAGCAGCTACGCTAATTATGTCTCTATTTGTTTCTCTGTTTTTGCCACGGGGATTTACACAAGCTTCAGTCTGGATCCAGAACACCTGAGAAGAGATGATGCCAACCCCTCAGAGGACCTCAGATGATGCCAACCCTGAAACTACATACAGAACTACCACATTTTGCTATTTTGCACATTTAATTATTTTATAATTGCTGTTAATAGTGTTCATCGTCTTTTTTATTACGTCTTAAATTGATTTTTCCATACATTTCTGCCATATGTACATTAATTGACAGTCACCACTGATAAGCTACCACTAAATATTGTAGAAACTTAATTTGCTGTAAAGTTGCTTTGCAATGATTTGTATCGTGAAAAGCGCTGTACAAATAAACTTGACTTGACTTGACCTATGCTTCAAAACAGTATATACTATTTTTTCAACAGGTGTAGCATATCAGAGCGAATCAGACAATTTACGATTCGATCAGATCATTGTTGAAACATGAGGAGCCGAATTCCACAAAGAGGCCCAAGACAACATGGATGATCGTAAATCAGATCCTAGCGCCAGCCTGCCTGAAGTAAGCCTAACCAACCAACTCCACAGTTTGAACAGCTTGCAACATTAACACAAAAGAACACTTATTGATTATCCCAACTCAGGAAGCAGATTGTCAATTTTGGGGCAAGTAACCAAGATTAATGATCAAAGAGACGCACAGCATGACCATCACATGTAAATCCATGATAGAAATCACGAGCTAAAGACTTCCTCAAATTGATTTCCTCCACTCAGGACAAAGACCAGGCTCCTTCTAGACCGTTTAGTATAGGTTTATATAGGTTTATAGTCGTGTTTACTATGTATGAGTTTGAAAATTCATGCTTTAAACGTTTATATCAATCAATACTATGTAAAATGTATTATATTCTTGATATAGAAATCATGTTCAAATTATACTCTGCAAGAGCGGGAAAATTCGGATCATGTGACTGATAAGATAACATGTTGATTTATGTATTGGGAGGAGAAACATAGTAACACCCCGAGCTAAGAATGTCTAATTGGTCAAGACACCATTTGGGATGTGTCCAACAGTCAAGTTTAAAAACACAGGACACCATCAAATACTGCTTTTAGCAACCGCTTTTGCCACTACTGCTCTTAGCCATGTTTTTTCGCCATCGCTTTTTGCAGCTAGTTTTTAGCGCTCCTTGAGCGTGCTCTGGCTTACATGCCAGCTGCTCCTCTAAAGTCATGAGGAGATACGCCATCTAGTCTCGTCACTTTTCTTTCTGGCTTCTACTTTAATTTATTTAATTTTTCGTTGAGAGTTTCGCGTTGTGAGTTAAGTTTTGCCACAAAGCTGTGTCTCAGAGTCCGACTCCGACTGTGCTCGCATCAAAACTTCAACCAGCCCACAACTCCGCATCTTCAGCCAACACCCAACCATTGGCTTCCCAAGACATCGCTTTGAGCAACTACTGAACTTCCAGCCAATCAGCAACCTTGGGAAACCCCTTTCTGCAATGATGACAACAAAGGGAACCCCCTACACAGACAATGCAAGTACCTCCAGATTCTAGCTGAACTGGTGAATTTAATATAAAGTTTAATAGCCTCATTTAGAAACTCAATACGAGGGTTAATTAAATGATTGATGGTTGTTCAGGTCTAAGCAATCCCTGCAAACAAGCCTGCACTGGCCGTTTACAGGCCCACTTAGGGCTAGCCTAGGGGCTTCCAGCGCAGGGCCCCTGAGAATTTGCCCTCACTTAGCCCCCAGGAAGCCCTCACTATGCCCACAAAGGGCCCGCACTATTAATCTACAACAATATATCTGTTTCACTTTAAATACTTTTCAGCTACTGTAACTTAAGTCTTTGGGGAAAAACAGTTATTATACATCTGAAATGGATGCAGTCACCACATAGGCTAACTAATGTTTATATCAGGGGTGCCCAACCCTGTTCCTGGAGATCAACCTTCCTGCAGAGTTCCGTTCCAACCCTGATCAAACACACCTGTTTGTAATTATCAAGTGCTCCTTCAAATCCTAATTAGCTGGTTCAGTTGTGTTTGATCAGGGTTGGAGCTGAACTCTGCAGGACGGTAGATCTCCAGGAACAAGGTTGGGCACCCCTGGTCTATATTGTCAAAAATGTAAAGTAGTCAAAGGGAATTCAAATCAATTATTAAATACAAAATAGAAAACATTAAATTCAGGTTAATACAGCTACATATAGCCAAAAATGTAAATACACAAAAGTACAAAAAAAAAAGAAAGCAAACAAAGCAATGTAAGATTGTAGGATTTCGTCATGTGAAAGTTGATGTGTGCGAAAGTCTTATCTGTAGTACATCAATGTCCAAACACTGTCCGTAGCTGATGTTGACTGATAGCAAATGAATAATGCAACCTCTTGTAATGACAACACACCACAGCTCTCAAACACCAGACTCTTCCTAACCAGGAACAGTCAAAAATAGTCCAGACTATGGTCTCACGTCGAAAATAACTTTAAATCCATATTCAAACTGAACCATGATATGAAAGAGTCCTTCTAAAATGCATACAAATACACTGTCTTAAACTCCTAGCATCAATCCAAACATAGGCCATACATACAAGTAACATCTCTGCAAAAAACATCAGCAATGTACACTTTTAAATAGAAGAAGAAAAAAAAGCTCCTTTAGACTGGGCTTCAAATGACACATTTCCCAACCAGGACACAGCACAATGTGAGCCATACTGGCTACTGCTGCTTGCTATTGCTAACTCCTTCTTCCCACATGGCTTTACTTAAGGAAACTTAAAACACACTAGCACCCCTAGTGGTAATGAAGAAAACTGCCCACAAAATTCTTATTAACAGGCTCATGTCTGTTACACCTCAAATGGCTCGTGAGATCCACTTTCCTGCAGTTTAGCTCCAACTTTGATCAAACTCACCCACCTGTGATTTTCTAATGATCCTGAAGACATGCTCAGGTTTAATTCAGGTTAGAACTAAGCTCTGCAGGAAAGTGGATCACATGAGCCAGATTTGAGGATTCCTGGCCTATATGAAACAACAGGTTCTGAAAAGGTCTCTTTTGGTTTGAGCCATTCCAGTTCTGCTAGTGTGGTCTGCTCACAGAGAGCCTGCGGTGAGCCCAAAGCTGTGGGCCTCGCCTGGGCAAGCCCACACTGGGCCTGTTTAGGTTTGGTGTGGGCTGGCCCTAGCCCACTGAGCCCTCAAAAAGCCAACATGGGCCCCGCAAGGACATGTTTGCAGGGATTGCACATATTGCTATAAACTTGGGATTTCACATTTTCTTACTGAATGAGTCTTAAACTCATTCTTTCCTCACTTTCTCTCTTTCTGCAACTTGTGTGAATGTGTGAGTGCATGTGTTTGTGTTAGATTAGTTTCTATGTCTTAGATTTATTCAATAAAGTCTTATTTATATCAAAAAGAGAAGTATCTTGTGTTTTGTGCTTACAAGTTAATGTCTTAAATTGCTGATCTTGTTACTGTGCTAATTAATAGTGTTTTCACTACATTTTGAATTTTAATATCCATGCAGAGTTGATGTTATACGGCTCGGTCAGTGAATCGCTGGCCGACTCAGTGATCAGCCGTAAAACAGTGATTCTGTCCAAATGCCCTATAAAATCAAAAATAATTCCCTTTGAGCTAAATTGACCTGTTTCCCTTACAAAGGGGAAGCAACAGTTTGATGTTAAAAATGTCTTGATGGATTTGTTTCTTAGAAACATGCAGATTTTGGCTTCACAATAAATTAACTGATAGACTGGAGAGGTGTGGATTATTTGTGGATTATTGTGATGCTCTTATCAGCTGTTTGGACTCTCATTCTGACAGCACCCATTCACTGCAGAGAATCCATTCATGAGCAAGTGATGGAATGCTGCATTTCTCCAAATCTGTTCCTATGAAGAAACAAACTCACCTACATCATGAATGGTCTGAGGGTGAGTACATTTTCAGCCGATTTTCATTTCGTTGTTAGCTATTCCTTTAATATACAAAGACAACAAACATAAGTCGTTGGTAGAATCTCCATACTGACCCACAGTTACATGCCTGTTGTACAGTCTTTCTCATTGGACTGTTAAACTGTAAAACCTGTAAATGAGCAATCTGTTATGTCATTGGATTTAAACGCCCAATATTGCAAAATCCAATAAATTAGTAGATTTCTTAATTAGGCATGACTGACAGCCACCATAGCCAGGCACAATCCCTTATAAGTGATGCATGACTAATGCATGCCAGCAGGGAGGACCACTGCGATAGCTGAGGCTCTCATCTGAGAAATCACACCACACAATAACAATGATGGCTGCTCCCAGGGTGCTTAACTAGATGTCCTGTCAACAGGCAAGAAAATTCATATCCTAACACTTCCCTGCTGATGGGCCTTTCGGTTGTCTGAGAGCGTGTTTGGGTAAACAGATGTATGAGCAGACTGCTCTGCTAAATCATCATCGTCCACAAATTAGCCCAAAGTAAATGTGAGCCATAAATATTTTCTGGAAGCAGGATTTAATGTGGTAAAAATTAGTTAATTTATTATAAAACAGATTAAACATATATATATATATATATAGGGAGAATTCACTAAGAATTAATTGCATCCACTAATAGTGTCATTTATTTGCATGTGATGTTTACATTAATTAGCATGCACCCCAATAATTACACCCATCATGCAAATTAGGTAACAACTCAAACACATCACAAAATGCTACTGACCATCTTGAATTTACATATGCATGGAGTAACACTACCAGAGTGACCAGACGTTGCCGTTTTCTGGGACAGTCCAGTTTTTGGTGTCCTGTCTCCTGTGTATTATGGCACATTAAAACACCACGCAAATACAATAAAAAAAAAATGGTGGTTACCAGCACAATGGTGTAGTGATTATTTTCACCAACAGAGAGGGCTGTAAATTACATTGATTACTTACATAGCTGCACTGTGATACTTTAAGCCTTTTACAGACTGTGAGACTGCAGTGATCTTATAAGATCATTACAAATCAAACTGTTCAACATGGATCTAATAAACTTTGGTACCGTACAACATGTACGCAGAGTGTACGATGATGAGACCTAGTGACTTATAAACTATGACGCAAGTTACTATTGAAGAATAAAACATCATCAGCATGCACTAGTGGTAAACAAAAAGAGCATGACGAATCAGTTTGGATATTGTATTTTTATGTGTGGTGAAAAAAAAGAGGAAGCTGCGAAAGAGTAAGGGAAAATAGTTTGAGGTAAGCAGTTTTAGGTTTTAGTGCCATGTCACATTGATCAACATGCCATTTCATGTTGCATTTTTATTGGCTGGTCAGTAGACGTAGGTCGTAGCAGCAAACACACTGTGCTGATCATGCTGAATTTCTGGCACTGTCAGAAAATTATCATAGGCTATCTTTGGTCACAAGACCGTGACAACGGCCATCTTTGAACCTCTCTCACTGTATGACATAGGACCACCGATTAATCGCTACGATTGTTTCACAATGCCAAATTGTGCAGTGTGTCCCGGGCTTTAGCCATGAAGAACCTAGCGTGCGATTTCCAAACAATGTAAATATAAGCTGTTGTGAGTCAGTTACCCCTCCACCATGTTTAAAGTTTATGGCTAGCCCAATTAGGAAACTCATGTATCAAATTTAAAAGTTTCACTGTTGTACAAGTTGAAGTCGAATGTCGGAGCTGGGAACAATGTCACACCGGAGTTGACTGCCTTTCAGTACACAAGTCTGAAACCAAGATGGACGAGTCCATTGTTGGCAATACCAGTTGATAAAAACAAAGAAAAACAGTATTTTATGCAGCTAATGCGGAAGTATCACATCCACAGATAGAGATTGGATAGTACTGTGTGCAGTTTATTCAGACAGACAAATAGAAGTGTTGATAATCAATACATTACTACTGTTTCACTTATGTTTATGCACTGACCAGCCATTTTCAGGGTTGTTGCGGTTCCTCTGAGTTTCCTCTGACCTGAGGTCTTGAAAAGTTCCTACTAGATGCTCTGAATTTCCAACTTCTTGTCATGACTGTTTCCCAAATGAAGGAACTTTGTTGCACATTCATCGTTCAAACCACGTTGGTTAAAATTATCAATGATGTCAAGCAGGTGTTGGAGTAATAACATCTTAAAGAATGTCTCCTAAGTGATTGTGGTGTTTTGTTGTTGGATGTAATAATGAACATAGCAGTCGTCATTTACTCTCAACATCTGAGCCGCTGAAGACACAGTGGATTACCTTTGTTTTTGAAGGGAATGCGCTGATCCCCAATTTACCTTAATGCATTTATGTTCATGCGAATCATTCGTGATCCAGCCTCACCTACAGAAGAAGTGAGTATAAGGGGTTTGTTATGAATCTTTGCAAATCGCCTTTCCTAATAATGCGCTAGTTGGCAAGTTTTGTGGCTAAATGCAGCTAAAGTAAACTGTATCATGAGAACGGCTCATCACTCCACAGAAGAGAGGGGCGGGGTGAGCAGAGCTCATTAACATTTAAAGAACCATGCACTAAAATAGCTTTTTTGACAGGGTAAAAACAGTGTTTTTTACAATACCATTGAGAAATTTTTATCCAAAGTATGTTATAGACTTTCATTAACATTTAAAGAACCATGCATTAAAATAGCTTTTTTGACAGGGTAAAAACAGTGTTTTTTACAATACCATTGAGAAATTTTTATCCAAAGTATGTTATAGACTTTTCATTGAGACCTTAAAGAATCATATCAACTTGTGGAAAATGGGCATACGATGACCCCTTTAAACAATCATTTAGAGATCAAATTAATGTCAGATTATTGGTGTAAATAAGGAACATTGCATCCGATGACTGCTTTGTTATTCTTGTTTATGGTTACTATCACAGGTCAAGAGCTGTAGTTCCAATCACACCACAAGGGACTTTAAGCAACAGCTGCTGATGGAATGGCATATGGTGACCGGAAGTAAACTCTTAATTGCCATAGGCAAAGAACGCCAAAAAAAAAACTTTTAAATAAAATGTTCTTACCTGTTCTGTCTATGGCAAATAGCCATTTTCCTGTAGTAGACAGTGCAATGTCATGAAGTAGCAGTTAAAGTTGTGCATGCAGTCATGCGTCACTTCATGCACTCATCTGTTACACCTTTACATAGTGGAGGGTGAGGGGCTATCAGACTACGATGTTGGATAATAAAATAATCTTATATAATGCAGACTGTTGAGTACATAGTGCATATAATAAGTGTATAGTGTATCATTTGCGACCTTGAACCCAGGCATTAGTCCTTGAACTGAAATCCATGAAATGGATGTGACAACTTTGTGGTGCTGTTTGTGAATATTTGTTGAAGCTATGGATTCAGAAACACCAAATCATTGAACTATGTTGATAACGATGAATGTTGCGACCATAGTTGTTTAACTTGCTTTTGGGAAACACATCTCTGGATGAGGGTAGCATACAGCATGCTTAATATGAGTCTAAAATGCAAAATAAAAAGCATAATTAGTGATAGTAAAGATACACTGCCAAAAGCACAGACATAAAACACTTCCCTGCAAACATGTCCCTGCAGGGCCCATGCTGGCTTTTTGAGGGCTCAGTGGGCTAGGGCCAGCCCACACCAAACCTAAACAGGCCCAGTGTGGGCTTGCCCAGGTGAGGCCCACAGCTTTGGGCTCACCGCAGGCTCTCTGTGAGCAGGCCACACTAGCGGACTGTCTACATTAATCCTATGATGGCCCAGTGTGGGCCAGTCCGTTTGGGCCCAGAGCAACTATTGTATCCTTTGGGCCCATGCAGGTTTTGTGTAGGCAGCCCTGTAATGTAACTAGGAGAATATAAACAACATTGACTGGCTATTCTCTAGCCACTCAATTGAAGTGGAATGGCTCAAACCAAAAGAGACCATTTCAGAACCTGTTGTTTCATATATGACAGGGATCCTCAAATCTGGCTCACGAGATCCACTTTCCTGCAGCCCGGGGTCGTCACATGTGGTTGCCGCAAGCCCACACCAAACCTAAACAGGCCCAGTGTGGGCTTGCCCAGGTGAGGCCCACAGCTTTGGGCTCACCGCAGGCTCTCTGTGAGCAGGCCACACTAGCGGACTGTCTACATTAATCCTATGATGGCCCAGTGTGGGCCAGTCCGTTTGGGCCCAGAGCAACTATTGTATCCTTTGGGCCCATGCAGGTTTTGTGTAGGCAGCCCTGTAATGTAACTAGAATATAAACAACATTGACTGGCTATTCTTTAGCCACTCAATTGAAGTGGAATGGCTCAAACCAAAAGAGACCATTTCAGAACCTGTTGTTTCATATATGACAGGGATCCTCAAATCTGGCTCACGAGATCCACTTTCCTGCACTTTCTAACCTGAATCAAACACACCTGAGCGTGTCTTCAGAATCATTAGAAAATCACATGTAGGTGAGTTTGATCAAAGTTGGAGCTAAACTTTGCAGGAAAGTGGATCTCACAAGCCATATTTGAGGTGTAACAGACACGAGCCTATTAATAAGAATTTTGTGGACAGTTTTCTTCCTTACCACTAGGGGTGCTAGGGTGTTTTGTGTTTCCTTAAGTAAAGCCACGTGGGTAGAGGGAGTTAGCCAGTTATGGCATTTGAAGAGGAAATAGCAGTTTCAAACAAGGAGAAAGCCGAGATTATGGCTAAATCATTCGTAATGGTACATAGTTCAGAAAATTTGTCAGAAGAAGGGAGAAGGAGAAGATCAGTATCATTGAGTCAGCATCTTCATGAGTTAAATAGGAAGGAAGAAACTGAAAATGTATTGGATGATCCATTTACCTTAGCAGAGATGGTGAGAGCAATTAAAAGAGCAAAGCCTACGTCTCCAGGAAAAGATCAAGTCTGTTATTTAATGTTAAAGCAATTGGAGGAAAAGTCACTGTTGAAGCTGCTAGAGATGTATAATAAAATATGGGAGGAGGGAAAGTTACCAACTACCTGGAAAGAAGCAGTAGTGATTTCAATAAGGAAACCTGGTAAAGATCCAACTAAACCTACTAGTTACAGACCAATAGCTTACTTCAAATTTATGTAAAATCATGGAAAGGATGATAGCAGATAGATTGACCCATGACCTTGAAAAAAGAGGAGTATTGGATAACTGTCAGAGTGGCTTTAGGAAGGGAAGAAATACAATAGATTCTGTGGTAAGATTAGAGACTGAAGTAAGGAAGGCACAAGTGAATAAAGAGAATGTAATAGCAGTATTTTTTGACATAGAAAAGGCCTATGATATGATGTGGAAGGAGGGGTTACTGATCAAACTGAATAAGGTAGGGGTTGGAGGGAAGATGTTTAATTGGGTAAAGGATTTTCTTTTCGAAAGGAAAATACAAGTAAGAATTGGGACAGACATGTCAAATCAATATACAGCTGAAAATGGCACACCTCAAGGGAGTGTGATAAGTCCGTTACTCTTTATTATTATGATTAATGATGTATTTGGGAAAGTTCCAGAAGATATAGGAAGGTACCTGTATATAGGAAGAAAAAGTGGTTGAGTGGGGTTATGATTGGGGGTTTAGGTTTTCTATAGAAAAGACTCAGTCAGTCTTTTTTTACAAGGAAAACAATTCCGGAAGGAATGGAGCTACAAATGTATGGAAGAGACCTAGAGAGAGTTGGAAGTTTTAAATTTCTAGGAATTAATTTGGATTCACGATTAACATTTACAGATCATATCAGGAAAATGGAGGAAAAGTGCAAAAAGGTAATAAATGTAATGAGATGTTTGAGGGGAAGAGAGTGGGGTGCAAGCAGATTATCACTGAAAAGAATATATGTGGCTCTAATACGGTCAGTCTTAGATTATGGTAGTGTAGTATTTGGGTCGGCAGCTAAATCGCAGTTAAAAAAGTTAGATGTAGTCCAGGCACAGGCACTGAGAATATGTTGTGGAGCTTTCAAAACAACACCAGTGTCAGCCATACAGGTAGAAATGGGGGAATTGCCACTAGAGTTAAGAAGGAAGCAGTTGATGGCTAACTATTGGGCAGGGTTACAAGGGGTTTACAAGGGCATAACAATTCACACCCCACTAAGGCAGTATTGCATGAG
This sequence comes from Sinocyclocheilus rhinocerous, assembly GCF_001515625.1. Taxonomy (NCBI): domain Eukaryota; kingdom Metazoa; phylum Chordata; class Actinopteri; order Cypriniformes; family Cyprinidae; genus Sinocyclocheilus; species Sinocyclocheilus rhinocerous. The sequence goes on from NW_015657297.1 coordinate 527,700, forward strand.
AGTTGGGAGAATGGGAAGAATCTAAAGGAGAATTTTGGTCGGATTGGAAATGTTGTAGCTACAGAATTAGAAGTGTTTCATTTGAGGATGAAGTTCTACGGTAGTTTATCCAGAGATTGCTCCGTGGAAGCTATTCTGGCCTGAGGTAGACTGCTTTTGTGTTAGAGGAAAAAAGGAGGATATTAATTTGGAAAGAGTGTTTAAGAATTGGGTAGTGGAAAAATATAATGAATATATAAAGATTTATACAGATGGTGCTAAGAACCCAGAGACAGAAGTAACAGGATTGGGGGTGGTGTTACCAGATAGAGGTATAGGAGTAAATAGAAGAACATCTGATAAGTTAGGGGTTTACACAGTGGAAATGCTGGCCATGTTAATAGCATTAAGATGGGTGGAAAAGACAGGACAGGACAAAGTTTTGATATGCTCAGATTCGGCATCAGCTCTAGCAAGTCTAAGGTAATTCTATTCAAACAGTCGTCAAGATATACTGTTTGAAGTTTGAAGTCAGTAACAAGAATAGTAAGTCATGGAAGACAGGTGAAATTTATATGGGTTCCAGGTCATGTAGGGATAAAGGGGAATGAAATGGCAGATAAATTAGCAAAAAGGGCATTAACAAAGGAAACATAGAAATGCAAGTAAATGTTAGCAAAGCAGAGGTTAAAAGTGTAATATGGGAGAGAATAAATCAAAAGTGGCAAGAGAGGTGGGATGGAGAAGGGAAAGGTAGGCACTTATATCAAATCCAAAGGGAAGTTAAACATAAAATTGTTGATAGTGGAAATCGGAGAGAAGAAATTGTGTTAACTAGGCTAAGACTGGGACATTGCTTGTTAAACAACACTTAAATTGATAGGGAGGCATGATACTGGACTGTGTGAGGGTTGTCAGGAAGAGGAGTCAGTAGAGCATGTGGTCTTGAGATGCAACAGGTTTGCCTAAGGCTAGCCCTACGTGGGCCCGTAAAGGGCCAGTGCAGGCTTGTTTGCAGGGTTATAATTGCTATATACAATGACAATATATTCACAATTTTGCTATAATTTAATACTGTTTTGATCTTTTTATTTATAGATAATAACATGTTAGACTTTTGACCACTGAACTAGAAAATGTCCCTGGTTTACCACCTGAAGTCACCTGGTGCTATACCAGTGTAAATATCACCTGGACCATGGGTGGTTTAGTGGAAAAAAATGCAGCACAGAAGTAATACTGTAAACACAACTGGCACAGTTGTTTAGTGGATTCATCTCCTGTAGTGTTTAGAGAAACAGTTGGACAATGGATAGATAACCTCACAGACAAAATTTGTCAGGAAGAGGACTCAGTAGAGCATGTGGTCTAGACATGCAACAGGTATGGAGCACAGAGAGAGGTAATGAGTAATGAGCTAAGGGAGATAGGGGTTCAGGATATCACATTAAAAGGATTATTGAGCAAAGAGCATAGGGCACAGACCAGAATTCTTCTAAACTTTTGAAGAGTTACTGTTTTTTTTTAATATGATATGAAGAGTAAAAGGAATAGTGAGGAAGGTTAAAGTATTATTATTACTTAATCTGTTTCGCATCAACCAAAGGGACTGAAATGAGGATTAATCATTTTTGCCGACATAAAAAACAAAGATAATGTTGATTGGACATGGGATTCTTAATTCATTTTTTTCACCCAAGTGGATTGCTCATGGTTGTGAGCTTAAACAAGATTTATAATCATTGAGAAGCAACATATGGTATGTGCATTGGCACAATTTAAATGCTGTGAGGCACACTGTCATAATGCACCATGGTAATGTATTATAACTGACCCTGTTTTCTTATCCAAACCCAGGGCTATTTACCAACTTCAAACAAAATGAAATGTAAAATTTGTTGCCAGCAAGCGCAGGTACCATTACAGCTGTTTTGCAAATAGATACTCGATCCCTTTGCAGCACAATAGCATTGTTCAGAAGCCAGAAATGGTTCTGCTATTTATGGAATATTATTGCATGCCAGGCTGCAAGAAAGAGGCCTATTAACTGTATCAGAATAAAGTGGAAATCACAAGCTAAATTACAATGGTGCATTTTGGTAAAGACATCTGGTATATGAGCAGCTGTTCCTCCTCATTTTCCTCATTTTGTATGTCCTCTATCTATTGTATATACACTGTAAAAAATGGAACGAGCTATCTACTTAAAAACTACTCAAAAATATGTGTAATATTGTTACCATAATTTTTTTAAGGCTTGATTTTTTAATGGAATCTACCTGAATAAATCATGTAAAATCTCCTAAATTAATAAATCTATGACACAATGAATTTAATATAATTAGTGAAATGTGCTCATTTATTTTAAGTTGACTCTCAAAAGTCTGTGATTTTGAGTGAGGCCTGTTTGTATTTGACTTTGAGTTATTTTGTACATTTAAAAAACTGTATGCAGCCAAACAGCTCAAGTAGGAAAATACTTGATAAATACTGGAAAATACTGCACTAGCACTAGCAAAGCTACTGCTCATTGAACAAGGCTTAATGCCTTAAGGCTTAATGCCTTAGAGGAGTAGTAGCCATAACCATAAGCTCTACTCTTCTGCACAATGGTAACGATTGCACTGCACAATGGGAACTTCAACGTAACTTCAAACTCTTTCAAATGTCAAACATAACTGAACATTAAACATTAATTGATGTTTCCCTTCACTCAAAAACACATAAAATAGCATTTAATTTCAAAATTTACTCTCCATATCCAGCCATATGCAAAGCATGCTGGGAATTAAAAATCACCTCTAAAATAAAACTGCAAAATTGAGCTAATTTTATTAAAATAAATAGGTAGCCTTCTTTCCTTAAGTTTTTTTTAGTTTAATCAGTTCCTCAATTCAAGTCTCAAAACTGCTTAAGTTTCCTTTAAAAAAAATGAGGAAAACGCATCTCTTGGTTTTATTAGTAAAAAGTCCTCAATGTTTCCTATACAACACTGAACCACAATTTCTTTAATGAAATAGACACACTATTTTTAATTATCACCTTAATTTTTTTAATGAAAATTACAAGACCCATGATTCATTGGGATATTTGACTTTCGGGTGAAATTTATGGAAAATTTAAAAAGTTCATGCTACAGTGATATTATATCATAAAGTAGGGCATTTAAGTAAAAGCATGCAATGGCAATTTCTTCATCTCAAACAATATTTATTGAAACACACTTAGACACACCTGCCCAGAATGTAACACCACCACCTCCAAAGACTCATCTGGTGACAACAGTGGCTGATGCATAGCTTTCTCCTTGATGTCTCCAACAGCATTGACGGCCATCATTTCTGCTCAGTGTGAATCGACTTTCATCAGAGAACAGCACTGGTTCCTCGTCCAGTGCAAATGCTCGCTTGCCCATGCAAGTCTCCCTGGCCATTACAGTCTGGGCAGGTGTGTCTAGTCAATACAGAACTACCATACATGTATAAAATTGATTTTAAGATAAAAAATAGACGATAAAGAATTAACTTGACGGAGCTCAAACTCAAGGAAGTGACGAAGCATGATTTCATCTTCATGGATGACAATGCCCCAGCTCATCGAGGTCGCATCATCAGAGAACGGCTGCTGCAGGCTGGGGTACCTCAAATGGAATGGCCTGCACTTTCTCCAGGCCTGAATCCCATAGAAAACCTATGGGATCAGCTGAGTCGTCGTGTAGAGGGTCGTAACCCTGCACCCCAGAACCTCAATGACCTGAGGGCAGCCCTTCAAGAAGAGTGGAATGCCATGCCTCATCAGACAATAAGTCGACGTGTGAACAGCATGAGACATCGTTGTCAAGCTGTAATTAATGCTCAAGAACTCGTGACATGTTATTGAGACATTGACATTTTTTGTTGTGGTATACCCACCACTGTAGTTAGCATTTGTTTCAATAAATTGTTTGAGATGAAGAAATTACCATTGCATGCTTCTACTTAAATGCCCTACTTTCATATATTTAATATATCACTGTAGCATGAACTTTTTACATTTTTCATAAATTTCACCCGAAAGTCGAATATCCCTAACTTTTTGTGAGTAGTGAGTAGGGTTGGGTATCGTTTGAAGTTGGAATCAATTCCGATTCTGCTTATCGATTCCGATTCTTTTCGATTCCCAGTTTCGATTCCAATGTGATTAGGCTGTTTCGTTCATAACAGATGACAGCTGCTCTCTTCAGGTCAGCGGCAGCGCGAATGCAGATTTAAATGTTCAAATCACACTGGTGTGATCGTGCGCTGCACGGACGAACCAACAAGTGATCACAACATTGATCGCACACGTCAAAGGTTGAGGAATGAAACTGACTAATCATTGTAATTTAGGAATAGAATCACGTTGGTGTTTGAATCGTGTTCGCGATCTTTAACGATCTATTAAATTAAAGTGCTTTGTCATGTTGGTGGTGACGCCTCTCTTGCAACATGTTTAGCTATCACAGATATTATACTTAGCTTTTTTGGCTTCTGAT
>NW_015657297.1:533940-534895 GCF_001515625.1 Sinocyclocheilus rhinocerous
AGCCAAACTTTGGCGCGCTTAGATTAGCAAGCAAGGTCCTGGCAGATCGCTAGGTCCGGTCCTCACAGATGAATAAAAAAAAGCACATAGGAATCGATAGGCAGAATCAAAATTTTAATTTGACAACAAGTATCCGATTCTGGAATCGGAATCGATTTCCGATTCCCAACCCTATCAACATATGTATGCTAATATGTATACAATACATGTATAATAAGATAAAACTGAAATGTTTAATTTAGTTTACTTACTATAGATAAGGATATTTTCAAAAGACCTTAATGTTTATTGTTTATTGTGATGCAGAAAAATTATAATAAAAGCACAAACACAGTATTTTTTCTATGTTTCATATTTGTTAGTTGTTGGTCTGCAGATTTACTGTGGACTGAAATCTTTGGCTGTTGTCTTTGGTTTTGTCGCATCTTGCCGTTTTTCAGAATCTTTCACTATCAACAACTTTTCACTGTGTCAAGTTTAAAACAGTTCAGTTAGTACACTAAAAAATGCTGGGTTAAATAAAACCCAGTGCTGGGTAAAATATGGACAAACCCAGCAATGGGGTTGTTTTGACCCAGCGGTTGGGTTAATTCAATTCAATTCAATTCAAGTTTATTTGTATAGCGCTTTTCACGATACAAATCGTTGCAAAGCAGCTTTACAGGAAATTACATTCTACAATACATTTAGTAGTAACTTGTCAGTGGCGACTGTCAAATTGATGAGGAATGTATGGTAAAATTCAGTTAATGACGTAATCAAACAGACGATGAACACTATTAACAGCAATGATTATATGTTGCAATCAATCTTGTAGCAAAATTTGGTAGTTTATGTTGTTTCAGGGTTGGCATCATCTGAGGTCCTCTGAGGGGTTTGCATCATCTCTTCTCCGGTGTTCGGTCATCTCAGGTCTTTGTAAGGGCTGGATCCAGACTGAAGCTTGTGTAAATCC
>NW_015657297.1:538325-541117 GCF_001515625.1 Sinocyclocheilus rhinocerous
GATCTATTAAATTAAAGTGCTTTGTCATGTTGGTGGTGACGCCTCTCTTGCAACATGTTTAGCTATCACAGATATTATACTTAGCTTTTTTGGCTTCTGATTACAAATGTAGCCAAACTTTGGCGCGCTTAGATTAGCAAGCAAGGTCCTGGCAGATCGCTAGGTCCGGTCCTCACAGATGAAGAAAAAAAAGCGCATAGGAATCGATAGGCAGAATCAACATTTTTATTTGACAACAAGTATCCGATTCTGGAATCGGAATCTATTTTCGATTCCCAACCCTATCAACATATGTATGCTAATATGTATACAATACATGTATAATAAGATAAAACTGAAATGTTTAATTTAGTTTACTTACTATAGATAAGGATATTTTCAAAAGACCTTAATGTTTATTGTTTATTGTGATGCAGAAAAATTATAATAAAAGCACAAACACAGTATTTTTTCTATGTTTCATATTTGTTAGTTGTTGGTCTGCAGATTTACTGTGGACTGAAATCTTTGGCTGTTGTCTTTGGTTTTGTCGCATCTTGCCGTTTTTCAGAATCTTTCACTATCAACAACTTTTCACTGTGTCAAGTTTAAAACAGTTCAGTTAGTACACTAAAAAATGCTGGGTTAAATAAAACCCAGTGCTGGGTAAAATATGGACAAACCCAGCAATGGGGTTGTTTTGACCCAGCGGTTGGGTTAATTCAATTCAATTCAATTCAAGTTTATTTGTATAGCGCTTTTCACGATACAAATCGTTGCAAAGCAGCTTTACAGGAAATTACATTCTACAATACATTTAGTAGTAACTTGTCAGTGGCGACTGTCAAATTGATGAGGAATGTATGGTAAAATTCAGTTAATGACGTAATCAAACAGACGATGAACACTATTAACAGCAATGATTATATGTTGCAATCAATCTTGTAGCAAAATTTGGTAGTTTATGTTGTTTCAGGGTTGGCATCATCTGAGGTCCTCTGAGGGGTTTGCATCATCTCTTCTCCGGTGTTCGGTCATCTCAGGTCTTTGTAAGGGTTACTATCCTGAAGGTTGGGTTAAACATTTAACCCAACCGCTGGGTCAAAACAACCCATTTGCTGGGTTTGTCCATATTTCCCCCAGCACTGGGTTGTATTTAACCCAGCATTTTTTAGAGTGTAGATAAATTAACTTATGTCATTTTTAATTGTAATTAGTAGATAAATGAACTTAGAAGTCATTTTAAATTTTAAGGTCATCCTTAGACTGGATTTTGCACCCATGTCAGAAATGTTAAAGCTCAGATTTGATCATTTTTTTAAAAAAGAAATCTGATCTGGGAAAAGTGCAGTCCATTATGTCATCAGGAAATCTAATAAAACCTGGTGCTCATGGACCACAGCCAAATCTAGTCCGACGTGAAGAAAACATGACTCTAAGCTCCTCAGCCTCCACCTGCTGGCCTTTACCATGCTCAGATAAGTAGCCTCATCTCACAGACACTATTAGCCACTCTCTATAATTAAACACCACCATGCTTCTACATTTCATTTTTGATGTCCACCTTATAAATGCATAGTTGTATCTAACAGTGTTTTTATTCTTTTTTTTTTTCCTACCTGCTAAAGAAGCTCTCTCACTCACATTTGACTTGATTCAGACAAGCAGCAGAGATCAGATTTTTTTTTTTATGGAACAAATCCATTCACTTTTTTGAGGGGGAAAAAATAGAATGAATACATACTTGCATACATACATTCATACATATACATACATAAAAACCCATTTGCAAACCCAATCCAAGCCACATCCATATATGGATTTTAAAAACCCAATTATAACATTTCTTTGCAGAATGCATCTCTGTCTGAATGACCATATAGAATTTCAAGTAGTTTTTGCCAATCTGGAATGCAATAACCTTATTTTCTTTCTGTATATAGTGAACTACATGTGACATTTACTATGTAGTGAATACATGGTTGAATGATGAATCAGTTTTAGACATAGTATGAAAGTGTAAAATAGTTCAGGTGGTTATGGTCTCTTATGCGTCTTCTTCATCGCTGTGGTGAGATGTCATGATGGACGTGAGTACAGCCAAAATTTCCTGGTTCTTTTTCCAGCTTTTCTTTGCACACTGACAGCTGCTCTCATCTCTTGATGAGATGAGAAAGTCTCTTGGCATCCTGCTGCTGACATATATCATTACTATAGCAAAGTTGCTATAATGGACACTAAGACTTTGACCTGAACTTTTTTCTTTTTTTTTAAAACAACTGTGAAAAGTCTTATATTCTTAGTGAATAACTGATCAACCTTGCACTTATTTCCAGAAAATAAAACCTATCATTGTCTCTTGCTGTGTATGCCACTTTTTCAGAGCACTAAATCTAGCACTGACCTTTACAGAGTGAAATATGCTGAATACAAATCTCTTTCTCAAGCTGATTTTGTCTTTGCAGGCTTTTTGTACAATGTTTCAATTAATCAGATATTGTGTAAAGACAAAAACAGAGATTGTTAGGAAAATGCAGCAGTGTCTGAGTACAGTATCAATACAGCTCACATTCTGGCACAATGCCCTTTAGCTAACAGTAAAACGGCCAAGCTGTGCCCTTCTATCGGACAAATAACATCCATATTCATTTATGGGCACGGTGGAGGCTAATTAACTAGGGGTTATATTACTGTAGAAGGTTATTGTCCAGAATTTGACAGAGACAGTCAGTGAGAGCTCTTCTGTTGAAAGTATGTAATATGCAATGATGAGTACTATAAAGTAAGTGAGAAAAATATGCCTTGCAATTTAC
>NW_015657298.1:0-171 GCF_001515625.1 Sinocyclocheilus rhinocerous
ACAAGTGCTACTCTACACTGCTCAAAACTTGCGTTTGAATCGTCAATGGCAAATTCTTTCAATATAAAAACGTACTTACAGTCTGTGAGTCAGAACAGCCGGCATTGTAGTCTACTCTACCAGAATCAGGAAACAGTCCTCCATAAAATGCACTTGACACATCTGAATATT
>NW_015657298.1:280-554 GCF_001515625.1 Sinocyclocheilus rhinocerous
CCTCTTTTGGAAGGCCAAACAAAGTAGTTTTGCTTTCACAATGAAACAGCGTCACACACTTGAGTGAGCGGAGGCCTGAGGCCTAGAGTGAGCAGCGGCCTAGAGTGAGCGGAGGCTGGCTTGAGTGAGCAGAGGCAGGTGGGCTTGAGAACGGTGCGGCCGACGGATTCGAGGAGTGGCAACCACATCTGACAACCCCGGGCTGGACTCTGCTTCGTCCACGGTGAAAGCCGATCCGACGATCCACTGTGCGAAGTTGATGTATTTCCTCAGC
>NW_015657298.1:713-1229 GCF_001515625.1 Sinocyclocheilus rhinocerous
CAGTGAAACATCGTGATGGACGATGACATCGGGGGGCGGGGGTTAGGGGTGTGCCCGAAGCGTGAAACAAATAACGCATTCTACACAGCCACTAAAAGGTTAGCCGCTTGCTAGTGGTAGCCTGTTGCATTACAGTACATGAAAGTTCACTTACCACATACACAGAGTAAGGAGAAATGTCTGATAGGACGATGGCGAATGATTTGCAGATCCTGAGCACTAATGACAAACATCTAATCTTGTAAAATGTGTGGTAAGTACTGCGACTCCATAGTATAGAGTCATTGTGATCGTGAATCTCAAAAGTGAAAGTAAAATGAGAGCGCGCAATCAAAAGCGTTTTTTTACAGTCGTCTATACTTACCCAACGATATAATTGCGAGAAAAAGTATTGAAATATTTTTTTTTATCCTCCTATCTCGTAGGCTATTTATTCCCTTTAGGGTTTCCCTAATACACTTCATTTCCTTTCTGAACACGGAACTGGGATGCGGCGGATTGCGGGAGAGGGGGTGG
>NW_015657298.1:1256-1553 GCF_001515625.1 Sinocyclocheilus rhinocerous
AGAGGGGGGGTGGGGAATCATGATGTCAGCTTAACAACGTGATGTCTGTCAGCCATCGGCGATGGACGATGGCATCATCTATCGGCACAACCCTAGTGTTCAGTTTAAATCTTTACTGAATGAGCGCCGGCGCGGCGGACAGACGGAACACGGACAGAGGGAGACAATTAATACTCAGCGCAAAAACATTTGTTGTGCTTAAATATCTGTTTTTGAACGTAAATTAAGGTTTAAGTCAACATGAAGTGCACACATTTTATGAGAGTAGGAACTGTAAAGAGATAACAGCGTGTAATT
>NW_015657299.1:0-2722 GCF_001515625.1 Sinocyclocheilus rhinocerous
ACCTGCACGAGGGTGGTCATGATCCGGAAGTTCTGAAAGAGCTCTAATCCGCTACTGACCTCGTACTCCGCGCAACGAAGGTCACCGCGAGTTCTCTGGGTCGTGCGATGTCAACACTTGTGGTCCAGGAGCGCCATCTCTGGCTGTGTCTGGTTGATATGAGGGATGCCGACAAAGTACGTTCCTTAATGCCCCTGTGTCCCAGACCGGCCTCTTCGGCGACGCGGTCGAGAGCTTGGCCCAGCAGCTCTCGGCTGCACAGAAGCAGACTGAGGCGGGGCGTCACACCCTGCCCCGGCAGTCAGCTGCTGCCTCCACCCGTCCGCCGGCCGCAGCAGCGGGTGGTTCAAGAGCGTCAACAAAGGCCCTACTCACGCACCCTCTGCCAACCTGTGGAACCAGGTAAGTGTTGCACCGCACACTCAGACCCCTCTCCAGTCCGCTCACAAGCCGCCCGAGTTGGGTCCCTGCATTCCACCTCGCTGCCCCACTGCGGGTACGGCGGTGGTTCCGTTGGTCCTGCTTGCACGGTATCTGGGTGCCTGGCTAGCGCTACCCAGCCCGTCTCGCTTGCTTCTGCGGACCATCAGCCTCGGCTATGCTATTCAGTTCGCCCGGCGTCCCCCCAAGTTCAGCGGCATCAGCTTCACAACAGTGAAGCTCCTGTTTTGCGTGCGGAGATCGCGCTCCTACTGGCGAAGAATGTGATAGAGCCGGTCCTTCCAGCCGATATGAGGACGGGGTTTTACAGCCCTTACTTCATTGTACCCAAGAAAGGCGGTGGGTTACGACCAATCTTGGATCTGCGTGTCTTGAACCGGGCCCTTCGCCGGTTACCGTTCAAAATTTTGACGCAGAAACGCATCTTCGGGTGCATCCGTCCCCGAGATTGGTTTGCTGCAATCGACCTGAAGGATGCGTACTTTCATGTGTCGATCCTTCCACGCCACAGACCATTTCTGCGGTTTGCGTTCGAAGGACGGGCATATCAGTACAAGGTCCTGCCCTTCGGGCTGTCCCTGTCTCCGCGTGTCTTCACAAAAGTCGTGGAGGGGGCTCTTGTTCCCCTCAGAGAGCAGGATGTTCGCATCCTCAACTATCTCGACAATTGGTTTATACTAGCACAGTTTTGAGATCAGTTGTGTGAGCACAGGGACCTGGTGCTCCAGCGCCTCAGCCTGTTGGGTCTTCAGGTCAACTGGGAAAAGAGCAAACTCTCCCCGACGCAGAGGATCTCTTTTCTCGGTATGGAGTTGGATTCGGTCGAACAGACAGCACACCTCACAGAGGAACGTGCGCGGTTGGTGCTGACCTGCTTGAATTTGTTCAAGGGCAGGACAGCGGTCCCAATGAAACTATTTCAGAGGCTCCTGGGACATATGGCAGCTGCAGCGCCACTTACACCGCTAGGGCTATGGCATATGAGACCGCTTCAGCACTGGCTTCATGGCCGAGTCCCGAGGTGGGCGGCACTCACCGGGTCGAAGTTACACCGGCCTGTCGCCAAACCTTCACCCCGTGGTCAGATCTTACTTTCCTTCGGGCAGGAGTGCCCCTAGAACAGGTCTCCAGGCATGCTGTGGTTTACACGGATGCCTCCACCACCGGCTGGGGGGCCACGTACAACGGGCATGCAGTATCGGGGGTTTGGATGGGCCCCCATCTGCACTGACATATCAATTGCCTAGAGTTGTTAGCAGTGCGCCTTGCCTTGAACCGTCTCAAAGGGTGCTTACGGGGCAAGCACCTGCTGGTCCGAATGCACAACACAGCGACCGTTGCGTACATCAACCGACAAGGTGGTCTGCGCTCCCGTCGCATGTCGCAACTCGCCCGCCACCTCCTCCTCTGGAGTCAGAAGCATCTGAGGTCGCTTCGTGCTGTTCACATTCCTGGGCTGCTCAACCGGGCAGCCGACAAGCTGTCTCGAGCTGCGCTCCCGGGAGAATGGCGACTCCATCCCCAGACGGCCAGCTGGTTTGGAGACGTTTCGGAGCCGCTCAGGTAGACCTGTTTGCCTCTCCAGAAACTTCTCACTGCCAGTTGTTTTACTCCCTGACCGAGGGAACACTCGGCATGGACGCACTGGCACACAGCTGGCCGTGGGTTCTGCGCAAGTATGCGTTTTCCCCAGTGAACCTTCTCACACAGATGCAAGGTCAGGGAGGACGAGGAGCAGGTCCTGCTTGTGGCGCGTTATTGGCCCCCTCGGACCTGGTTCCCCGAACTAATGCTCTTCGAGACAGCCCCTCCCTGGCAGGTTCCCCTGAGGAAGGTTCTACTGACTCAGAGACGGAGCACCCTGTGTTCACCCGCGTCCAGACCTCTGGAAACTTCATGTGGCGGAGGTTCTAGGTGACCTACCCCAAGAGGTAGTTGACACCATCACTTCGGCAAGAGCACCGTCTACGAGACACGCCTACGCTTTGAAGTGGAACCTGTTCGTTGAGTGGTGTTCTTCTCGCCGAGAAGACCCCCGAATATGCCCGATCAGAGTCGTGCTGTCCTTTTTGCAGCAAGGGTTGGAGCGAAGGCTGTCTCCCTCCACCCTAAAAGTTTATGTCGCTGCAATTGCTGCTAACCACGACCCCGTAGAAGGGAGTGCAGTGCTGCTTCAAGTCCAACACCTATTGTGTTGCGGGGGAAGTCGGAGTCGGACTCGTAACCCAAAGGTTGTGGGTTCGAGTCTCGTACCGGCAGGGATTGTAGGTGGGGGGAGTGA
>NW_015657299.1:3127-11606 GCF_001515625.1 Sinocyclocheilus rhinocerous
GCGGAGGTTCTTGGTGACCTACCCCAAGAGGTATTTGACACCATCACTTCGGCGAGAGCACCGTCTACGAGACACGCTTATGCCTTGAAGTGGAACCTGTTCGTCGAGTGGTGTTCTTCTCACCGAGAAGACCCCCGTAGATGCCCGATCAGGGTCGTGCTTTCCTTTTTGCAGCAAGGGCTGGAGCGAAGGCTGTCTCCCTCCACCCTTAAAGCTTATGTCTCTGCGATTGCTGCTAACCATGACCCCGTGGAAGGGAAGTCGGTAGGTAAACATGACCTGGTCATCAGGTTAAATCCTCCCCGGCCCCCCTGCATACCCTCTTGGGACCTGTCTCTAGTGCTTAAAACACTACAGGAGGGCCCATTTGAGCCTTTGCAGTCAGTTGAGCTAAAGTTTCTTTAATTGAAAACTCTGCTCCTGCTTGCACTGGCCTCCATCAAGAGGGTAGGGGACCTGCACGCATTTTAGGTCGGAGATTCATGCTTAGAGTTGGGGCCGGCTGACTCCCAGGTAATCCTGTGGCCCCGGCCCGGCTATGTACCCAAGGTTCCCACTACTCCCTTCAGGGATCAGGTGGTGAGCCTGCAAGCGCTGCCCCCGGAGGAGTCAGACCCAGCCCTAGCTTTGCTCTTTCCCGTCCGAGCCTTGAGATGCTACGTAGACCGGACACAAAGCTTTAGGACCTCAGACCAGCTCTTTGTCTGTTACGGAGGCCGGCAGAAGGGGAAGGCCATCTCTAAGCAGAGGATGGCCCACTGGATTGTGGATGCCATCACCCTGGCTTATCAGGCACAGGGTGTGCCCTGCCCGTTCAGGTTGCGAGCTCACTCTACTAGGAGTGTTGCATCCTCCTGGGCGCTGCCCCTCGGCAGCCAGACATGGCGGAACGTTCGGCGCCAGGCCCTCTCTCGCTGAATCCTTGAGAACCGGTAGAGGGCTGGGCTCCATATGTAGAGACCTAAGCGGATCCCATGTGTGTAAATTCCACGGTATAGCCTCAGAGCCTGTGTTTCCCCGGCAGGCTTCTGCCGTTCCATGAGGGTTACAATCACCTCCAATTTTCCATATGCACCTAAACGGATGTTCATATGTGTATTTGCTTCCGAAACCTCCTTCGGGAAGGTGAGTGGAACTACTTGTCCCGAGCCCCGGCCTACACCAGATAGGGGCGCAGGCGGCTCGCACAGGGCACTGGAAGGGGCAGCATCCATGGCACTTTGGTAGGAAATCCCAATTCGTCGGTCACGGTGTGACTCGTAGTGACCAACTGAAAGGGAACGTCTCTGTTACGTATGTAACCCTCATTTCCTGAAGGAGGGAACGGAGACATCACCTCCCGTCACCACGGCTGCTGTACCACCACTGAGCGTCCAGGTCACCAGCTCGGCTCCTCAGCGAAAACCTGGTATGCATTGCACCGGCTGCCTTTTTATGCTCACGCTGTGATCAGTGGCAGCTGGATGCAATAATTGCATGCCAATGTGCATTGGCTCGTATCGTTACACTCGAAGTAGACTGGTCTCTTGAAGCGAGATCCCAATTCGTCGGTCACGACGTGACGTCTCCGTTCCCTCCTTCAGGGAACGAGGGTTACATGCGTAACCGAGACGTTAGTTTTTCTCCATTTGTGCTCAAGATTACAAGTTTCTTTCTTGAAAGAATGGGTATTACTGTTGTACCATGGCGCAGTACGTTTTTCCTCAAACCTTTTTCAATTTGATGGGGACAACAGCTTCTAATGTATTAGAGAAGATAGTGCCCATATTGCTAGTCATTTCGTCTAGTTCATGTGTCTTTATGACTACAGAAAGCAGTTGAGATAAATCAGGCAGTTTATTTGTGAATCTATCTTTAGTGGTTGGAACAATAGTTCTTCCTGGACGATAAAGCGGAGCCATATAGTTAATACGCAGCATGCACGATACAAGGAAATGGTCAGTAACATCATCACTTTGAGGTACGATATCTATATCAGTAAGATCGATTCCATGCGATATAATTAAATCTAGCGTATGATTAAAATGATGAGTGGGCCCAGTGACGTTTTGCTTGACTCCAAAAGAGTTTATTAGGTCAGTAAATGCAAGTCCTAATGCATCATTTCTATTATCAACGTGATTGTTAAAATCTCAGACAATTAGCGCTTTATCAACAGTAACCAATATGTCTGAGAGGAAATCTTCAGTGTTCAGGCTTTAGTGCAACAAAGGTTGGGCAGAGATATCCCCTACATTCACTGCTATAACCACCAGCTTCACCTCTCAATCATACATGCAATTCAAAGTGAACCTTGTGCCAAAAGATTCTTTGACTTGTCAGGCTCCCTGCACTCTTTTTTCAGGCATCATTTTGTCAGTCAGAGATACAGTTGCCCTTATCTCAAGAGACTGTTGGAAATCCACTGGACAAGTCACTATGAAGTCACACAATGTGTTGTGGAGAATGACGAAGTCATTCTTGACATTCTTTCCCAGGTTTCCAATGATGACAATTAGGGGTGTAACGATTCACTCGTTTTCTTGATGCATCGATTACAAACCCTGACGATGCATATGCATCGATCTTGAAACATGGATTTTTGAATCATGAATCGCCGATTTTGGACAGTAATCGATTTAAAATGCTAAGAATAGAATGAATCGCGATTTCTATAGCGATTCAATGCTTTAAAAATTTTTTACACATTAAATTACTACAAGCACAAATTAATGGAGACCTTGAACAGTGTCCGTGCCCTCGCACCTCTCCTTCACGCGTTCTACTATTTACCGCCTGTAACTGTCACAGGATTGCGCTCGCGCCTGCGCTCACGTCTCATTGACACATTTTTTGAGCAGCTGATGTGTGATCTCTCATTAGTACCCGTGGCCAGTAATGCTAAAGTGAAGTAGTTTTACTTTTCTGTAGTTTTTCAATGGCTCTCGGTCATATTGACGACATTACCTGAGCAGTCGAAGGCTGCGCATTTATTGCATGGACGGAGCAAAATGTAAGTGTCTAAAGCATACGCACAGTTCCATTGAATGAATAAACCGAATGTACGAAGGAAACTGTTAAAATAGTCACAGCATTAACAACAGCCTTGAAATAAGAGCGTGAGGTTTATTTGATAATCAGATGCATGAAAGTAGCGTTTGTTGCTATAGCAAACAGACATCGGGCACGTTTTCTTTCAGAATTATTATTCACCGATAGAGAGGAAAAGTTAAATACTATAGCATTTTATTTTATGAAAATGAGATAAAGAAGTTTTCGCACTGAAAGAGAAGTGATCTCGCGCTCATAGAACATAAGACATGCCAGAAAATGCCTAATATGGACAAAGGCATCTATCGCTGCAGCTAAGCTGAATAAAAAGCAGAATGAACTGAAACGTTAAGACAATAAACACAATAAATAAATAAAATTTATGAATCATGCAGTGCTAATTGACATATCATTTATTACAGTACAGAAACTATAAAGTATATTTTCTACCTATTCTGTGCAGAAAATTGAAATAATTGTTTGTAGCATATAAGAAAAATCATAAAATTGCCATTAGGAAAAAATTATAGATTACAATTGATTGATTATTGTCCAGCAGTGTATTTGATTTCTTATAGCAAATTCAATGTAAGAGATAAGAAAATAATTCCTTGTAAAAAAAAATTATAATAATACATACTGTACATACATAAAATTATTGTATTTGACAATTCTGTCACTTCTGAAATGATGGCTACGCCCCTGGTGTGACAAAATGTTAGCCTATACATAATACTTTTAAAGCTCTTTTTTAAAATCTTGGCTTACATAAATTTCTACATATGCCATGTCATGCCATAGCATCATCACGCTGAAGGGCATTCCCGAAGCGTCCTCCGACGCAGCTCGAGTTCCTGAAGAGGAACCAGCAAATGCCATCCTACAGTCTCAGCATGTTAATTTGTGCAGTGCAGCTGATGTTGTGCAGGGATGCCTTGGTGCAGTGAGAAATCTCAGGAAAAATGACAGGGAATTGCAGCAGTACTTCACAGGCATGGCTACTGTTGAGCCCTCACCAAAACGTCTAATGACTGTCAATGCCTCCTATGCTGACTCTGTCATTTTTTCACCTTTAGGGCAAGAAGGGCAGTCAGGCTCTAAATGTGCCACTGAAGCTCTAAGGTGACAGATGTTGAATATACTAGATACAGCTGTATCAGAGATGGAAAACAGGTTTTCCACAAATAATTTTGAGCTGATGCAAGCCCTCTCATGTTTGATGCCAAAATCCAACAAATTTACTGACATTCGGTTGCTTGATCCGAATAGCTTCTGAAGTTCAAAAAATGAACTTCAGAATTAAATTCTTGTTGCCAGACCAATGCTCTCCAAAAAGCTTCCAATTGATGCTGACTGTTCTGCTGTTTGCAAACTTTTGCAGGAATACAAAGATGCATTTGCGGGTTTTCATAAATTGTGTGTATCTGCAGTGGTCATGGGTGCCTCTACTGCTTCATGTGAGAGCTCATTCTCTACTCTGGCAATAATTTTGACACCATTCCACCGAACAATGCTTCATGAGAGGAAAAAAAAAACTTGTACTTTTAGCTCATGAAAAAGCAATAACACATGAACTGGACATGGATGAGTTTGTGACAGAATTCTCTAAAACGAGCAGAAAGCTAATGCTGTAATTATTATAGTGATATAAATAGTTATTTTTCAAGACCTGACCTATTTTCATCACATTTAAAGTTACTAAATAGATACAGGATGTGTCATGGGGTTAAACAAAGACTGTAAATACATAAACGTACATAAAACATACATAAAAGCAATGTAAAAAAATTCTTAAGAAAAATAGAATTTTAGGAAAAATTAACATTTTGAGTTTGTGAAAGTTAAAAAAAAAAAAAAGAAAAAAAAAAGAAAATGTTGCAAATATTATAGTAATGCAGATAGTTCTTTTATAAGACCTGGCCCTTTTTAAAATCAAATCTAAAGTTACTAAATTTATCTGGTAAGATCTGTTATAGGGTTTAAAAAAAATATATATATAAAAATATATACATGTATACATAAGCATGTAAGTAAGAAAGAATGTAGAAATGAAAAATGTAGTGGGTGCTGATGGCCTTGTCATCAGTGCGCCGACATGTAGCGCTACTGTGTCTCCGGCGACCCGAATTCGATTCCACTCCCCTCTCTCTGCCTATGTTTTCCTGTCATGTCTGTCTCCACTGTCCTATCAAAAATAAAGGCACAATCTAATCAAAAATGCATTCATTTAATTAATTAGTTATGAAAAAATAACGCAATTGAAATATTTTTAAGCAATTAACGCACCCACAACAGACATAGGCTATGTAGGTCATCATATATTTAATTCAGCTGATTGCTGACAAACATAAAGCAGGCCAACAACTCACTGCGTGATGTAGCCTATAGAATGCAGTTATATGCAACTAAACTTTAAGATATTGGGGCATAAAATATTCCTGTATGAGTTTTTGTTTCACATTTACATCATATGTAAGTAATTTCACACAATTTCAACGAGTGCGATATCACACACGTGCTGTTTGTGTCCCAAATAGCACAAGTGAAAATGTGATACTGATTTTACAGCAGTTCAATAAATAGCCTAAGTGTTAACAACTTAATATTGTGTTATATTTTAGACACAATATTGTCTGTGCTTTGCCAAGGACAATATTACCTAAGCCACATAGGACCAGTTTTGCATCTCTGAGCAACACAGCAGATTCGTTTCTGAATGAATTCGCGTTTGGAACAAGTCGGGTGAACCAATGATTTAATAGCGCATTCATAAAGAGACCATATTGAGCCATTTACTTTATTCCTGAATGAATCAGCCATTTGAACGAATTGAATTGAACTCAATAACTTACTTATTAATACATTTGCTGCCACCTACTGGAAGTTTTAGTTTCTTATTTCGAGTATAATTTTAACAAAAAAATATTTCCATGTGAATAAAAAATATGAAAATCCATATAAATTTCATATTAATTAAAAAAATTATTACAGGGATAGTAAAATTGCTTGTTTTCAGAGTGCAGACACTGAAGCATTCATCGGCATCGATCCTCCTCAGGCAGCGCAGATGGAAAGAGTTAAGTCTGCGTTCTTGCCAGGTGTACATAGTCCACGTCTCACTGACATAGAGAAGAGTGCTGAGGACATTGGCCTGGTACACTTTCATCTTGGTGTTGATGGTAAGCATGCTATTGTTCCACACTCTCTTGGTCAGGCGGGCCATGGCTACTGATGCCTTGCCGATTCTGGTGTTCAGCTCGTTGTCCAAAGAGAGGTTGCTGGAGATGGTGGAGCCAAGATATGTAAAGTCCTCCACTACCTTGAGGGTGTGATCGCCGATGGAGATGCAGGGAGCGCTGCTGACATCTTGGCCCATGATGTTTGTTTTCTTTAGGCTGATGGTCAGCCCAAACTCATCAGAAGCACGAGCGAAGCTGCTGATGAGACGCTGTAGTGCTTCCTCGGTATGGGCAGTCAGGACGGCGTCATCAGCAAACAGCATCTCCCTAATCAGGACCTTGCGCACCTTAGTCTTTGCGCGCAGACGTGCAAGGTTGAAAATGTTGCCATCGCTCCTAGTGCGAATGAAGACACCATCTTCTGACTGGCTGAAGGCGTGGTGCAGCAGCAGGGAGAAAAAGATGCCGAAGAGTGTCGGGGCGAGGACACACAATCGCTTTGGATCGGGAAAGGTTCTGAAGATAAGCCATCGTACTGGACGGTACCTTTCATTTCATCGTGAAAGGAAGTGACCATCTTCAGAAGTTTGGGGGGACATCCGATCCTGTGCAGTAGGGTGAAGAGGCCTTTCCTGCTGACCAAGTCGAAGGCCTTGGTCAGGTCGATAAAGGCGATGTAGAGTGGCTGTCTCTGCTCCCGGCACTTCTCCTGTAGCTGTCTCAGTGAGAAGATCATGTCGATCGTTGATCTATGGGATCTGAAGCCGCACTGCGCCTCTGGGTAAACGCGTTCAGCCAGCACTTGGAGTCTGTTCAGCACCACATGGGCGAAGACCTTCCCCACCATGCTCAGCAAGGAGATGTCGCGGTAGTTGTTACAGTCACTGCGGTCTCCTTTGTTCTTGTAGAGCGTGATGATGTTGGCGTCTCGCATGTCCTGAGGAACTGATAAAGATACACCCAGTGTTTTTTTTTTATCTTGTTAAATCATTTCCCCTTTCTTAGGGGTGCTCCGATTGATCGGCTACCGATCACTATCCCCCGATAAACGCTTTCGGATGTTTGATCGGCGGTTTCTAAAAAGGCAGATCTCAAGCTGATGACGCGCCAGCCGTGAGAGGTTTGGCATGATATGCAGGGCTCTGTCTCAGTCTCTGTCCAGCACTGGTAAAATAATTATAATGCTTAAAGTGAGGTACAATTCATTCATTTCTTCATTAAATAACGTATAAAGTAATTTGAAAACTTTCTGTGAGACATAATTTCACAAACAGCGCTCTCTCTTTACCTCTCAAAATGCGCAAATGGCTTCAAATCACATCGCGTCTGCACTATAAGCGAGCTGCACACTGCACAGTTGACATAGCCATAGGAATTATCACTTGCACAATCGAGGCAGTGTTGCATCATCACTAAAGTTTATGAATCGCATTTCTTTTTAATTCTTGCCAGTGTTTTACCATTAAGCACTCACATGCTCTCCTGGAGACTGTGCGCTCATGCAGACTCGCAGCGCACACAAATAACGCCTGGTTCACGGATACTCCATTTGCAGTGCGTATGCGGTGCATATTTTTTGTTTGACACTAGCGTCTTACCTTAGACCTGAGTGAGCTGTCATCAGTCCACCATTGTTTCACCGCTGGAGCAGATGTAGACAAAAATGGCTCCTAAGCAATTGAGGTGTTCTGTTTTTAGATGTAATAATGAACATAGCAGTCGTCATTTACTCCTGACATCTGAGCCGCTGAAGACGCAGTGGATTACATTTGTTTCTGAAGGGAATGCTCCCCCGATCTACCTAAATGCGTCTATGTTCGCACGAATCATTCGTGATCCAGCCTCACCTACAGAAGAAGTGAGTATCAGGTTATTTTATGAATCTTTGCAAATGGCCTTTCCTAATAACGTGCTAGTTAGCAAGTTCTGGGGCTAAATACGCCTAAAGTAAATAGTCTCATGAGAACCGCTCGTCACCCCACGGAAGAGAGGGGCGGGGTGAGCAGAGCTCATTAGCATTTAAAAGGACATGCACCGAAATGAGTTGCTGAAAACAGAGCTGATTTTGACAAGTGTTACGTCCCTTTTGTTCTACTTCTGTGTTTTCTTTTGTTTGGGAAGTGTTTGTGTGTGTGTCTTCTGTCCAGGAAGAAGCTGATTGGTTCCTGCAGTCTAATTGGTGCCACGCCCTGCCTGATCAGCTGACTCCTTGCTGCCTATAAGAGACTCCGTCATCACTTCCTGCTTCAGCTTTTGTGCTCTCTTGCTGT
>NW_015657299.1:14028-16321 GCF_001515625.1 Sinocyclocheilus rhinocerous
ATAGACTTTTCATTAAGACCCTAAAGAATCATATCAACTTGTGGAAAATGGGCATCCGATGACCCCTTTAAATGTTTTTCTTTGTTTGCTTGTTTTTTCTGTTTAAATTAGGCTTGTTTGAGATTAGCAAAATCTGCGCAGAACTGATCACAGGTGATCACCGCGAGATGCATGCCGGTTAGAAAAGTGTCCGAGTTACGTCCGACTTGCTCTGATGTCACGCTGACGTGTGCCAAAAAACTCTGGCGAAGGCGACGTGGCTGTGTCGGATTGCGCAGTCGAACTCAGAGGCAACCGTGATGTTGCCTTCTCTTCTAAAATGTTTTCATCTGTTTTATTCATGTTTTAAAATGTTTTCATCTGATTTCATGCGATTATGTATTTAAATTATGCATGAGTATTTTCAAACACTATGACAGTGCGATCTCTGTGTGAGATGTGATTGTCATATTTTTTATAAAAATCGAAAATATATGTTTGTATTCAAGTAAAAATGGATGATAAATACGCCTTTTGTATGGAATTAAATAGCAAGCACTTTGAGTGTCTTGTTAATCATATTTATTTTCATATAAAGCAACAGAACTGAAATTATATCATGTTTATCAGCAGCACAGCACACGAGTGAGAATAATGCGATATCCACCTTTGATCTCGAAGGTATCTGTTCTACTTCGAGAGGTCAGAACTGTCCGTCTTGACTGCGCTTATTTCACTCCTCCCCTCACTGCAGCCGCCTACTGTCGCCTACATTTCAGGCAAGGCGAGGCGCATCTCAAACAAGCCTATTATCTGTCAACGTTGTAAGGTTAGTGTGTCCTAGTCAGGAGGAAAAAAGTGGCAACATTAGTTAAAAAATTTCCTGTTGGTTTCTACTGAACAAAGGGAGAAATACAGTTTGGAATGACATGACATGAGGGTGATCTATTCCTTTAACTTTTATTAGAGTATGCCTTTTAAATGCGTATAATACCATGAAAATATCACCATCACTGAAATCCAGGGAAATTATGAGGTCAATGTCTCATTCTTTTCTCAGTCTCACTTTCCAGAAGAGTAGAAGGTACGGTTTCATCTGAGGGATCACAGCATGAAATGAGTCCGTCTATTATATAATTCACATTACTGAATTTCTAGTTAATAGTATGTTCTCATTTGTCATTTTGTGGAGGAAGTTTTAATTCCTGCCCCAGATCTACTGAGCCATGCACCTACAAATGCTCAAGAAAAGATCTGAAATACAAATGCACAGTGGTTCTTAAATTTAGTAAATGGTTCTGAGGTTCCTATATTGTTTAATATTCTGTATGTTGACTTTCTGTTGACTATATTTGGAGGTTAAAAGAGTTTTGGATGCTTCATTTTAATTTCTTGAGGCCATTTTGATGCAAAGCGATGATGGCTGCACGTGTTTCTTTGGAGGTAACCATTGCTACCAATGAAGCTTTTAGCAATTATTTCAAATG
This sequence comes from Sinocyclocheilus rhinocerous, assembly GCF_001515625.1. Classification (NCBI taxonomy): domain Eukaryota; kingdom Metazoa; phylum Chordata; class Actinopteri; order Cypriniformes; family Cyprinidae; genus Sinocyclocheilus; species Sinocyclocheilus rhinocerous. The sequence goes on from NW_015657299.1 coordinate 15,495, forward strand.
CATCTGATCACGCTACACAATAATATAGAAACAATGTGAATGAACACCACAACAGCTTAAGCAGCAAACTTTGCAAAACACAAAATTTATGTTACTGCCAAAACTTTTGGCCATGTTGACTGTAGTTCCCTTTCAGTCTGTCACTCTTGACGTCACGTCGGATGACCGACGAATTGGGACCTCGCTTAGAAAGACCAATCCACTTCGAGTGTAAACTAAACGAGCCAATGCACATTGGCATGCGATTATTGCATCCAGCTGCCGCTGATCACAGCGTGAGTATAAGTAGGCAGCAGATGCAGCGCATATTCAGCTTTTCGCTGCTTCAGACACGGGTCACGACGAGGCGTTCCCCCCATAGCGACCCCTAGAGGACGCAGTGTCTCGTTCCCTACTCAGGGAACCATGGTTACATAAGTAACCTGAGACGTTTGTGTTGCAGGCGGCCATCTCCCCTGTGCGCTTCAGCACGTTAAAAGAGCTTTTTCCTTAAAAGAGCATTCAAGGGGGCGTCTTTTTAAAGACGACGTTGCGTGGCAAACTCGACGTTACGTCTTTGTAAAGACGATGTGGGTCTTGCTATAGATAACGTATCACCTGGGCGTTTCTGGATGCGGTTGTTACCTGGCGCTGGGTGATGGTCACGATCGCTTCCTCACGTGCCTGGGCATGAAGCACGCTGAGGTGGCTTTCGTGGATGACTCATGCTCCCATTGCGGGGGTATGACCATCTCGGAGTTGCGGACCGGACTCCGTTACCTGCAAGGGGGCGGAGTGCCCGTGCCACTGCCTAGATCTGGGGTTCCCTCTGGCGGCAGCCGGGGGCG
>NW_015657299.1:17136-37773 GCF_001515625.1 Sinocyclocheilus rhinocerous
GCGTCTTTTTAAAGACGACGTTGCGTGGCAAACTCGACGTTACGTCTTTGTAAAGACGATGTGGGTCTTGCTATAGATAACGTATCACCTGGGCGTTTCTGGATGCGGTTGTTACCTGGCGCTGGGTGATGGTCACGATCGCTTCCTCACGTGCCTGGGCATTTAGCACGATGAGGTGGCATTTGTGGATGAGTCATGTTAATAAAATATTAACAAATATTATATTTGTACATAAATAATACTAAAATAGCAGTTCTTTGTGACTTTTAGTTCTATTGAATGAGACCCCTCATCCTCTTAACGCATTGTGTTTCCTTCTGGAGCATCAGTGAGCTTTTGAACCTTCTGTAATAGTTGCATATGAGTCTCTCAGTTCTCCTCAGTGTGAAAAGATGGATCTCAAAATCATACAGTCATTGTTGGAAAGGGTTCAAATACACAAAAGATGCTGAAAAACCAAAGAATTAGTGGGAGCTGAACGATTTTTCTGAAGAACAGCGTGCTGTTCAGGACAAACAAGGGACTCATGAACAACCATCACAAAACTAAAAACACAGCTGTGGATCATCCAGCTAACAACACAGTATTAAGAATCAACAATACTTTTCACTTCATACCCGATCACTTTTGAACGGTGTCATTTTTATAAATTCAACCATTATTTTCTCTTGTGGACTATATGTAAATGTATTTTATGTGAAATCTCTTATTCAGCTCAGTACTAAATAAAAAAAAAACGTGCATTTTGCATGATCCTTCTTATTTTGGTAAAATAATGAACATTTTGCAGATTCTGCAAACTTTTGACCTCAACTGTATAATCCGGGAAACAGCATAAGAACTAAAACCCAAATACACATTGACTAAGCAAATAAATATAGCTAATAAACAATAGGTTAAAAATGACACCTGTGCTGAAGTACATTTGAAATGAGACTTCAAGATTCAAATGCTTTGTAACAAAGAGTTTTCTGAAGTCACACAATGGAGGCAAGTGAATTCATCCAATAATGCAGCTGACCTAACACCCAGAGGTTTAAGGGTGGATTCATTCTTGAAAAACCAGATATGGATTCCTGGTCCTCTATTTCTTGTTCGACCACAAGAGGAGTGGCCAGTGAGTGCATCCTACCGATGTAAGTGCAATGACCTTTTGTGACACAGAAGTGAAAAATAGTGTTCTGGTGAGTACTTTACAAGTTCTTCAAGAGTATGATTTTATGTAAATTCTATAATCACTACTCTTCTTGGATGAGACTGAAAAAAGGTAAAAACCTCAGCAAGGAAAGGTAAAAACTGATGAGTGGCTGCTCTGACTTGGACAACAAGAAACAATCATTAATAAAGAGATGCAAAAATTCTGATCCAGTGTGTCTTCAAATTTGTTGTCTTCTGAGGAACTGGAAAAGGCTGAATTAGAAATGGTCCGTCTTTGTTAAAAGAAGAGACACTCTGAGGAACTGGTTAGTCTACGAAAAGATGGAGTGGTAAAACATAGTCAACTCTACTGACTTAACCCAGTACTTCACTCAGATATCATCAGGGTTGGTGGACGTCTTGACAAGGCAATGATGCCTGAAGACGTTAAACATCCGGTAATACTGGCCAAGGACTTATACATTTCAGATCTAATTCTGTGGCAAATTTATCATCAAACATGTCATGTAAAACGTTATCTTCACAAGTTTGACTATAAGGGCTGTTCACCTTGAAAGAGCAGCTTCACTTGACTCAGACTCATTTATCTATGCATTAAGTTAGTAACAGCAGTTAAGATGCATTCAGACAATGGCACTAACTTTGTTGGAGCCCAGCGTGAACTATAAGATGTAATGAAAAACTGGAATCATAATCAGATCAACTCGTTTCTGCTTCAGAAAGGAATTAAGTCCTCCTACTGGTTCCCACTTTGGAGGAATTTGGGAAAGGTGCAATTACAAAAAAAAAAAAAAAAGACCACTTGCACTAATCTAAGGTTTAAGATGTTTTTTGTTTTTTTTTACAGATTATCTTAGTTTAATTTTAGTTTTAGTATATTATAATACCATGCATATTTTTACTTTTTTTATTTAAAGAAGAAACCAAACCAATATAGTTGACATTTGAGGCTTAATGCTATAGAAAACCAATAAAAGTTTTTCAGGAAGAGTGTTTTCAGCTTGTTTATTTTCAGATAAATATATGACATGCAGTTGCTTCAAACAATGGTATAAAGCTATTCAAAACATCAATCAATGTAAATTGTGATAATCGTAATTAATTGCAATTACAATTTCAAGGGAATAATCAACAATTCTGATTTTTACCATAATTGTGCAGCCCTTGCATCTTTAGTAAATCCTGACTGTATAGTTTTAAAATGCCAAAAGAGGGCTTGCGCTGACTCAAGCCGTTAGTAAATCTGGCCCATGGTGTTTTACAGTTAAACCAGTAATTGAAGTCAATAAAAGGTTTTAGTATTGGAGTTTAATATTGAGGAATTACATTGATTTTAATAGTTCTTCTATACAAAATGGCAACTCATTGAATGTGTCTGTTATTAGATAAGACAGACTTTTTGTTGTGTGTATTTATTTGTAGAAGGGGATCAGTGGGTCATCAAAGGTTTTAGGAAACTGGATTCCAGACACACTCGGTTTCCCTCCATCACCGGGAAGAGCCTGAAATATCATCATGTGAACACACACTCCACACTCTTCATCAACCAACACCTGACAGAGAGAGAGAAATCAATTTACTGTTTAACATAGACAAACTCTTTACAAGTTCAACAGTCGACAGCTGTTGACTACATCTGGGCATGTCCAGCAGTGCTACAGAGTTGAGAAAACTTGATGCATTTTAACTTTCAATGAGGATGGACAAATTATGTTACACATCTCAACACTCACTTACCTTGGCCACGTAGTTTACTCCTTTCACAACTTGAGAAGAACTGATCAAAGGAAAGTAATCCTTAAATTTACTTCTCTGTCTCTGGCTTCGCCTGAATGAACAGATAAACATTAATATTATTATTATGGTAACAGGGAAGAGCCTGAAATATCATCATGTGACAGCATGTTCCTTTCCCTTCTTTATCAACCAACACCTGACAGAGAGAGAGAAATCATCTAGGCTACTGTTTAACATGAGCCCCTTTCACACATACAGACTTTACTGGTAAATTACCGTTAAGAGATCATGTGTGAACAGGACCTTTTCAAAAATACCGGTAAATTCATTCCGGCAATTTAACGGTATGAGACGTTGTAACATTACCAGTAAATTACCGGTAATGCGCTCTGTGTGAACGCAGCACAAGATTACCGGTATGAACACGTACGAGTTCAGAATGCGCTGACGTAAAACGTCCACTCTGGTCCAATCATAACAATAGGCTCGTTTGAGATGCGCCTAGCCTCGCCTGAAATTTAGGCTAGAGTAGACGGCTGCAGTGAGGGGAGGAGTGAAATAGTCAAGACGGACAGTTCTGACCTCTCGAAGTAGAACCAAAGACTATAGAATACCCTTAAAGGGACTTTGGTAGAACAGACACATATGAGACCAAAGGCTGGTATCGCGTTATTTTAAACTGATGCGCTGTGTTGCTGATAAACATAATAGAATTTCACTTCTGTTCTTTTTATATGAAAACAAATATGATAAACAAGACACTCAAAGTACTTGCTATTTATTCCATTCGAAAAACGTATTTATCATCCTTTTTCACTTTTTTTTTACCATAGAATTTTTATTGTTGCAAATTGCATTTTTACATTTTATACCACCCCACCCACCATATACGACCCTACCCAGCCCCAACAAAGCAATCCCCAATTAGAACACAATGACATCTGAAAAAAAAATAAAAATAAAACTTTTTTTTACAAAAAATACAAATACAAAATGCAAAAAACTAATTAATAATAATAATAATAAAATAAGGGGTGTACATATATACCTCCACTCAATCCACGTCTATGATTTGTAAATCATTAAAGAATGTGATAAATTGTTGCCATTTTTCAAAAAAAATATTCTCCCCTACCTCTGATATTGCACTTAATTTTTTCAAGTTTTTAAAAAAAGACCAAATCTTTGAGCCAAACTGAAATAGAGGGGGGTTGAGGGGAGGTCCAAGATAACAGTATTCTGGAGAATGAATACCGCCCTTTAATGAATCCAGTTTGTTCCTCTGAGATAATACTAGGAAGTACTGCCTCTAAACGAGAGGCCAAAATCTTGGCTAAAATCTTAACGTCAACATTGAGGAGGCTAATAGGTCTGTATGAGTTACATAATGCTGGGTCCTTCCCATCTTTAGGCAATAGAGTTATAGATGCTTGTCTCAGTGTTGGGGGCAACATACCTAGATCTAAAGCTTCTTCAAATACAGACAAAAGAAGCGGGCCAGTTTGACATGAAATTTCTTATAAAATTCGGAAGGCAACCCGTCTGGGCCAGGGGATTTCTTAGATTGCAACGAATTAATTGACTTAGTGATCTCCTCTAAGGTGATGGGTCCAACAAGTTCAGCACTAAAAGAGGATCAACCCTAGGGAAGTTAATACGCCCAAGAAATTGGTTCATTTCTTCTGAATGGCCAGAAGCTTCAGTTTTATACAGAAAAGAGAAAAAGTTTTTAAAATTTAAAGTTTTTAATTAATTTAAAATTAATCTCCACAGGATCTGAGGTTAATGCTCCATCGGGCTGTGCAATTTGAGCAATACATCGCAAAGCTGTTCGGTTGCGAAGCTGATGGGCCAGGAGGCGACCGACCTTATCCCCATGTTAGTAGTAATTACCACGTGCGTGTAACAAAAGTCTCTCCGCCTCACCTGTAGATAACAGATTGAATTCTGCCTGCAGATTAAGCCTTTGTTTATTTATTTATTTAGTCATTTAGCAGACGCTTTTATCCAAAGCGACTTACAAATGAGGACAATAAAAGCAGTCAAAACTAGCAAAAGAGCAACAATATATAAGTGCAAATGACAAGTCTAGGTTAGCCTAACGCAGTACACGTAGCAAGGTGTATATATATATATATATATATATATATATACACATACACATACACACATACATACATATATACATACACACATATACACACATATATATACATATATATATACATATATATACATATACACATATATATATATATATATATATATATATATATATATATATATATACATACATGGGCTGTGCAATTTGAGCAATAAATCGCGAAGCTGCTCGGTTGCGAAGCTGATGGGCCAGGAGGCGACCGACCTTATCCCCATGTTCGTAGTAATTACCACGCGCGTGTAACAAAAGTCTCTCCGCCTCACCTGTGGATAACATTGAATTCTGCCTGCAGATTAAGCCTTTGTTTATGTAGCTCAGGAGTCGGGCTATGAGCATATTGGTCATCTAAAGCTTGAATACTGTTAGATAACTTTTTTTATCCTATTCCTCTGTTCTTTATTAACATAAGTGGAGTAAGAAATTATCTGTCCTCTTAAAAAGGCTTTCAAAGTTTCCCAAAGTAAGGAGTAAGAGATTGAATCGGTCTGATTAGTAAGGAGAAAGTCATCTATTGAATTAGAAATATATTCACAGAATGCTAAATCAGATAGAAGTAAAGAATTGAACCGCCAGGGTGGTCGAGAAGTGTGAAATGAAAATAAAAGAATGTCAAGACTTAGAGGGGCATGATCTGAAATAACGATGGGCAGATATTCAGAGTTTACAACCTGAGAAATTAGAGAATTATTGATAAAAAAATAATCTATACGAGAGAAAGACTGATGGACATACGAGTAGAATGAGTATTTCCTCTCAGTGGGATTAAAGTGTCTCCATGGGTCAATATAACCATTCTGAACCATAAACTCAGAAAAAATCTTTGACATGGCAGAGGGAGCTTTCATAACAGTGCTTGATTTATCCAAATCAGGATCAATAACAGTTTAGATCTCCTCCAAATATCAAAAGATGTGTGTTCAGAGCTGGGATCTTTGACAACAGATCCTGAGCAAAGAGAGCATTATCAAAGTTTGGGGCATATACATTTACCAAAACTATTGGTGTTTGTGAAATTTTCCCTTTCACAATTACATATCGTCCATTCACATCAGAAATAACATTGTCAATAGAAAAGTGCACAGTCTTATTAATCAAAATGGCAACTCCTCTAGACCTGGAATCAAAGTTCGAATGAAAAATGTGTGATGTCCAGCGAGTTTGGAGTCTGCATTGATCCTTAAGGCGCAGATGAGTTTCCTGGAGGAATACAACGTCAGGTTTTTGTAGTTTCAAATGTGCCAAAACTTTGGATCTTTTAATGGGACCATTCAGTCCTTTCACATTCCAACTCAAGAATCTAACTGAGCTTCTGGTATTATCCATAAGGTTCGGTTAATATATAAGAGAGGAGGCCACAAGCAGAGGGGAAAAAAAATATATATATATACTGTATATATATATAAATTGGGGAAAAACCCACCATAAAAGGGAAAAAAATAAAATAAAAATATTATTAATTGGGGAAAAACCCACCATTGCTCCACCCACCCCACCCCACACCACACCACCCTGAACATCACTCAATTTCTTCTCTCCATTCCCAAACAATGGAGGCAGAACAACAAAACTCTGGAACCTCCGATGCTCAAAAACCGTATCTATTCCCGTCTATGTCATATGAAGTCACTCCCAAACACATGGAGTAACATGAACAGTCATTTCAGGCAACATGAAAACATTTATCTAAACTCACTTGGTTAACAGTTATCAATTATCAGAGTACAACTGCTTATAAAATAGTGTCCTTTGCATACTTATCTCTACATAATACCTAGGAAGTTGAATACCGTTCGTTAAACCATCGCTGTGCTTCTTTGGGACAGTCGAATTGAAACTTCTCATCTCCGAGGTCTATCAGCAGGCGAGCGGGGAATTTAAGAGAGAATCTCACGTTCTTCTCACGTAGGCTGTTTCTCACAGCTGAAAATGCCGCTCTCCTCTTAGCAACGCTGGAGTTGAAATCAGGAAAAATGAAGACTTTACGACTCTGATAGAAGAGCTGGTTCCAATTCCCACGCCGGACAGCCTTTTCTTTATCGCTGAAGTAGTGAAACCGCATGATCATCACTCTAGGCCTTTGATTCTCCCGGTCAGCCGAAGACGCGGGGCCAATACGGTGCGCTCTATCCAGCAGCGGGGGAGTGGGAAAGATTTCTGACCCCAGCACGTCCTGGAAAAATTGTGACATGAACGTAACCGGATCGCTCCCTTCTGCTCGCTCGGGGATGCCGATGACCCGGAGATTGCAACGCCGAGAGCGCGACTCCAAGTCCTCCACTTTATCGGTGAGTTGCTTGTTAGCCGAAGTCAACTTTAGCACCGTCTGTTCCAGTGCTACAATGCGGTCGCTGTAATCGTTCAAGTGCTGATCAAGCTCGTCAATGTGCCGTCCTTGTGATTCAATGCTCGATTTAAAACTCTCAAAGGACGCAACAACCGGGGCAAGAGCAGAGTCGATGGCTGCTTTCACCTGTTCTGCGATGGTAGATGATAGCTCGGAGATCAGAGTGACACGGAGATTTTCCAGATCCAACGGCAGCTTGTCACCATGACTCTCTGTCATGGTCGCTGACGATTTAAGTTTACGTTGCCTTTCAGAAGGCATAAATCCTTCCAAGCAACAATCGTCGAATAAGTAGTTTGAAAAATAAACCACCAAGTGTGCTTAACGTTTCAGGCAGCCTGAAAGATATAATAGAACGACAAAGTGCTCGGGAGCTAACTTCTCTCTCACATGCTCAGCCGGAAGTCCCCTTTTTCACTTTAATACAAACATGTATTTTAGATTTTTTTTTAGAAATATGACAACAATCACATATCTCACACATACTAGGAAGTACTGCCTCTAAACGAGAGGCCAAAATCTTGGCTAAAATCTTAACATCAACATTGAGGAGGCTAATAGGTCTGTATGAGTTACATAATGTTGGGTCCTTCCCATCTTTAGGCAATAGAGTTATAGATGCTTGTCTCAGTGTTGGGGGCAACATACCTAGATCTAAAGCTTCCTCAAATACAGACAAAAGAAGCGGGGCCAGTTTGACATGAAATTTCTTATAAAATTCTGAAGGCAACCTGTCTGGGCCAGGCGATATCTTAGATTGCAACGAATTAATTGACTTAGTGATCTCCTCTAAGGTGATGGGTCCATCAAGTTCAGGCACTAAAAGAGGATCAACCCTAGGGAAGTTAATACGCCCAAGAAATTGGTTCATTTCTTCTGAATGGCCAGAAGCTTCAGTTTTATACAGAAAAGAGAAAAAGTTTTTAAAAGTTGAATTAATCTCCACAGGATCTGAGGTTAATGCTCCATCGGGCTGTGCAATTTGAGCAATAAATCGCGAAGCTGCTCGGTTGCGAAGCTGATGGGCCAGGAGGCGACCGACCTTATCCCCATGTTCGTAGTAATTACCACGCGCGTGTAACAAAAGTCTCTCCGCCTCACCTGTGGATAACATTGAATTCTGCCTGCAGATTAAGCCTTTGTTTATGTAGCTCAGGAGTCGGGCTATGAGCATATTGGTCATCTAAAGCTTGAATACTCCTAGATAACTTTTTTATCCTATTCTTCCATTCTTTATTAACATAAGCGGAGTAAGAAATTATCTGTCCTCTTAAAAAGGCTTTCAAAGTTTCCCAAAGTAAGGAGTAAGAGATTGAATCGGTCTGATTAGTAAGGAGAAAGTCATCTATTGAATTAGAAATATATTCACAGAATGCTAAATCAGATAGAAGTAAAGAATTGAACCGCCAGGGTGGTCGAGAAGTGTGAAATGAAAATAAAAGAATGTCAAGACTTAGAGGGGCATGATCTGAAATAACGATGGGCAGATATTCAGAGTTTACAACCTGAGGAATTAGAGAATTATTGATAAAAAAATAATCTATACGAGAGAAAGATTGATGGACATACGAGTAGAATGAGTATTTCCTCTCAGTGGGATTAAAGTGTCTCCATGGGTCAATATAACCATTCTGAACCATAAACTCAGAAAAAATCTTTGACATGGCAGAGGGAGCTTTCATAACAGTGCTTGATTTATCCAAATCAGGATCAATAACAGTTTAGATCTCCTCCAAATATCAAAAGATGTGTGTTCAGAGCTGGGATCTTTGACAACAGATCCTGAGCAAAGAGAGCATTATCAAAGTTTGGGGCATATACATTTACCAAAACTATTGGTGTTTGTGAAATTTTCCCTTTCACAATTACATATCGTCCATTCACATCAGAAATAACATTGTCAATAGAAAAGTGCACAGTCTTATTAATCAAAATGGCAACTCCTCTAGACCTGGAATCAAAGTTCGAATGAAAAATGTGTGATGTCCAGCGAGTTTGGAGTCTGCATTGATCCTTAAGGCGCAGATGAGTTTCCTGGAGGAATACAACGTCAGGTTTTTGTAGTTTCAAATGTGCCAAAACTTTGGATCTTTTAATGGGACCATTCAGTCCTTTCACATTCCAACTCAAGAATCTAACTGAGCTTCTGGTATTGTCCATAAGGTTAGGTTAATATATAAGAGAGGAGGCCACAAGCAGAGGGGGAAGAAAGAAAGAAAAGAAGAAGAAGAAAAAAATAAAAAGGAAAAAAATAAAATAAAAATATTATTAATTGGGGAAAAACCCACCATCCCTCCCCCCACCCCACCCTGAACATCACTCAATTTCTTCTCTCCATTCCCAAACAATGGAGGCAGAACACCAAAACTCTGGAACCTCCGATGCTCAAAAACCGTATCTATTCCCGTCTATGTCGTATGAAGTCACTCCTGAACATAAAGAACAGTCATTTCAGGCAACATGAAAACATTTATCTAAACTCACTTGGTTAACAGTTATCAGTTATCAGAGTACAAGTGCTTATAAAATAGTGTCCTTTGCATACTTATCTCTGCATAATACCTAGGAAGTTGAATACCGTTCGTTAAACCATCGCTGTGCTTCTTTGGGACAATCGAATTGAAACTTCTCATCTCCGAGGTCTATCAGCAGGCGAGCGGGGAATTTAAGAGAAAATCTCACGTTCTTCTCACATAGGCTGTTTCTCACAGCTGAAAATGCCGCCCTCCTCTTAGCAACGCTGGAGTTGAAATCAGGAAAAACGAAGACCTTACGACTCTGATAGAAGAGCTGGTTCCAATTCCCACGCCGGACAGCTTTTTCTTTATCGCTGAAGTAGTGAAACCGCACGATCATCACTCTAGGCCTTTGATTCTCCCGGTCAGCCGTAACCGGATCGCTCCCTTCTGCTTGCTCGGGGATGCCGATGACCCGGAGATTGCAACGCCGAGAGCGCGACTCCAAGTCCTCCACTTTATCGGTGAGTTGCTTGTTAGCCGAAGTCAACTTTAGCACCGTCTGTTCCAGTGCTACAATGCGGTCGCTGTAATCGTTCAAGTGCTGATCAAGCTCGTCAATGTGCCTTCCTTGTGATTCAATGCTTGATTTAAAACTCTCAAAGGACGCAACAACCGGGGCAAGAGCAGAATCGATGGCTGCTTTCACCTGTTCTGCGATGGTAGATGATAGCTCGGAGATCAGAGTGACACGGAGATTTTCCAGATCCAACGGCAGCTTGTCGCCATGACTCTCTGTCACGGTCGCTGACGATTTAAGTTTCCGTTGCCTTTCAGAAGCCATAAATCCTTCCAAGCTACAATCGTCGAATAAGTAGTTTGAAAAATAAACCACCAAGTGTGCTTAACGTTTCAGGCAGCCTGAAAGATATAATAGAACGACAAAGTGCTCGGGAGCTAACTTCTCTCTCACATGCTCAGCCGGAAGTCCCCTTTTTCACTTTAATACAAACATGTATTTTAGATTTTTTTTTAGAAATATGACAACAATAACATATCTCACACAGAGATTGCACTGTCATAGTGTTTGGGAATATTCATGCATAATTTAAACACATAATCACATGATATCAGATAAAAAACAAAACATTTTAGAAGAGAAGGCAACATCACGGTTGTTTGAACCAATGAGCATTAAGCTGTGTTGTCAGTAAGTCGTTTCCCATCGTGCTTTTGGTCAGCGCAGCTGGGGGAGAGCAACTGTGCTCAACTGCACGGCCGACTCGTTGTCGCGAGAGATTTTTGGCATACGTCAGAGTGACATCAGAGCAAGGCGGACTGCCCTCGGACGCATTTCTAACTGGCATGCATCTTGTGGTGATCACCAGTGATCGGTTGTGCGCAGATTTTGCTCATCTCAAACAAGCCTATTCTGACCCAGATGATGCATTTACCCTGCGCTGTGTAGTTCGGTTTGAGGACGTCTAATGGCCGCCGCGTGCGCCTGTCCATTAAGTCCACGAGACCGTAGGGTGTCCCATTCGTCAGTTTAGCCTTCAGACGGGTGCTGGCGAGCACCCCCTTTGCGGCCGCTATGCGCCCTCGATGCGTACTTCTGCCGAGCCTGCACTGAGATGAGCTCTGCAGCAGACTTATACCCGACAGCCAAAGCGGCATTACGTCACGAAAGTGTGGACTCAGGGGAAGACCGTGAGGGTTTAGGGTGACATTTGGGACAGGGCCTAATACGATGTCTCTGGCCCAAACGCAGCTGCATGAATGTGAATGTTTGACACAAAAATGAAAACATCAACAAAAACACTGATCGCGTATAGGCTACCCCTCCATGATTACAAATACAACACCGGGAGGCGCAGCCGTTTAGAGGTCATTTCTGGTTAATGACGTCACAGAATTTACTGGTAATTTGAAACCGATGTGTGAACAGTGCTTTACTGGGAAAAAGACGGAATATTGTTGCCTTTGTGAACAGTGCATTTTTGTATTTACCGGTAAAGTCGTTCTGGTAATTTTACGGAATTACTGTGTGAAAGGGGCTACAGACAAACTCTTTACAAGTTCAACAGTCGACAGCTGTTGACTACATCTGGGCATGTCCAGCAGTGCTACAGAGTTGAAAAAACTTGATGCATTTTAACTTTCAATGAGGATGGACAAATTATGTGACACATCTCAACACTCACTTACCTTGGCCACGTAGTTTACTCCTTTCACAACTTGAGAAGAACTGATCAAAGGAAAGTAATCCTTAAATTTACTTTTAGCCATCTTCTCTGCCACTGGCTTCACCTGAATGAACAGATAAACATTAATATTATTATTATGGTAACACATTATAATAAGGACCGTATAATAACAGTTAAAGCAGTTATATATAAATAATGTAGTTATACCATAATGAAGACATAGACATGACATTTTATAGTTTTTAATAAAGGGTGAATCCAGAGTGATTATTCATCTGCATGTTATTTAATCTGAATTTATTGCATAAAGTAGGCAGTTACATATATCATTCATACAGTGGAACATTGGCATAAAAATAGTGAATTTAAATGTGAAACCACAAAACAAACAAACAATTCATTTATTATAGCACCAAAACAAACAACAGCTTACTGCCCCATATAAAAAGTGTGTTTACTAGGAGTGATTTTCTGTCTCATACCTCAAGGCAAATCTTTATCACGTCCGGAGTGATCGGCTTCACTGTGGTCCAGGCTCCAGGTTCTGTCATTACTGCAGTGTGCTGATGATCAGGGTAGAGAAGCTGAAGTGATTTCAATCAGTCTGACTTCCAGCATGACAGTACTGCACTTTTAAAGTTAAAGGGGTCATATGATGCTGCTAAAAAGAACATTATTTTGTGTATTTGGTGTAATGAAATGTGTTTATGCGGTTTAAGGTTCAAAAAACACATTATTTTCCACATACTGTACATTATTGTTTCTCCTCTATGCCCCGCCTTCTGAAACGCGTCGATTTTTACAAAGCTCATCAGTCTGAAAAGCGAGGTGTGCTCTGATTAGCCAGCTACGAGGATCATTTGAGTTCATAATGAGCTCATATACTACTCACACCGTGAGGATCACAGTATGAGGATCGTGTGATGTCCCTGTGATCATCGCATGATCTCACGTGTTGACTGGGTTGTCACAAATGTGGCAGTGAACTATGGTTAGATGTTTGTTTAAATCACCAAACCACAATGTTAAGTAGTAATAATGTAATGTACAGTGAAATTTAGTTGTATAGAGTGTTTCATAATAGCTACACATGGTCTCATAGCAGCTTTATAGAATGTCATTATGTTATGTCTATAATGCATTAATGCTATACCTTTGAGCTAATTTTAGGGCAAGGTTTCAGTATTATTTTAGTAAGAGGTTTAAATGTTGGAAGGTTTGGTTCTAGTAAGAGGTCTAAATGTTGAATTGGTTCTAGTAAGAGTTTTAAATGTTGGTCAGTTTTGCTCTGGTAAGAGATTTGTTGGTTGGTATTGTGCTAGTAAGATATTATTAGTTGGTTTTGTTAGCAATTCTCAGGAAGTATTAATGAAAATATGATCGGATGTGGCAGGTTAAAAATTCTGAAGTACTATAAGCAAAGTCTGATGCTCAGACACACTTTTGTTTTCTAGTGAGAGTCATACTAATGATACTTGACTAATCTGAGTATCTCAATGCAATATAAATTATGGGATATCAGTGTTATGAATGCTCAGATCTCTGCTCAACCAGTGCATGTGCCAGATGCTGACAGCTTAATGATGATTGACATGACACAAAAGAGTTCAACATTCTGTGCAATTTGACTAAAACTGGACATTTGTTTTACAGTTCTTAACTGATTTCTCAACCTGTTGGCACGTAACTCCTGAAAATAACTTCCTGAAACTTCTGGGATATTGACTTGTCCTGTGGTGTGACATGCTACTCTAATAGCATTATTAATTTGTCAAAATTATTTAGTCACAATGTACTCCCTTTAAAAATTAATTATTGAAGGCAAAACAGTGATTTGCAGGACAATGGTGATCTCAGGATCTCCTCTGTGAGTCTCAATCCTGCATAGAATCCATTTGTCAGTTTTAAATACAACACTGTTTTCTGTTGTTATAGCAGTTTCTTGGCAGCAAATGTTTTTCATTCATGTTCTTCAAAAATGTTTGCAATATTAATAGGAATTTGAGACTATTAAAATAATCCAAGTGACCCGACACCAGTGTTGGGCTCATTACTCCAAAAATGTAATTTATTACTTGTTACTAGTTACTCCTTTCAAAAGTAATATTATTACTTTAATTATTACTATCTGGCAACAGTAATTAGTTACACTACTAGTTACATTACTTTTCCGTCAAGTTGTATAGAGTGTTTCATAATAGCTACACATGGTCTCATAGCAGCTTTATAGAATGTCATTATGTTATGTCTATAATGCATTAATGCTATACCTTTGAGCTAATTTTAGGGCAAGGTTTCAGTATTATTTTAGTAAGAGGTTTAAATGTTGGAAGGTTTGGTTCTAGTAAGAGGTCTAAATGTTGAATTGGTTCTAGTAAGAGTTTTAAATGTTGGTCAGTTTTGCTCTGGTAAGAGATTTGTTGGTTGGTATTGTGCTAGTAAGATATTATTAGTTGGTTTTGTTAGCAATTCTCAGGAAGTATTAATGAAAATATGATCGGATGTGGCAGGTTAAAAATTCTGAAGTACTATAAGCAAAGTCTGATGCTCAGACACACTTTTGTTTTCTAGTGAGAGTCATACTAATGATACTTGACTAATCTGAGTATCTCAATGCAATATAAATTATGGGATATCAGTGTTATGAATGCTCAGATCTCTGCTCAACCAGTGCATGTGCCAGATGCTGACAGCTTAATGATGATTGACATGACACAAAAGAGTTCAACATTCTGTGCAATTTGACTAAAACTGGACATTTGTTTTACAGTTCTTAACTGATTTCTCAACCTGTTGGCACGTAACTCCTGAAAATAACTTCCTGAAACTTCTGGGATATTGACTTGTCCTGTGGTGTGACATGCTACTCTAATAGCATTATTAATTTGTCAAAATTATTTAGTCACAATGTACTCCCTTTAAAAATTAATTATTGAAGGCAAAACAGTGATTTGCAGGACAATGGTGATCTCAGGATCTCCTCTGTGAGTCTCAATCCTGCATAGAATCCATTTGTCAGTTTTAAATACAACACTGTTTTCTGTTGTTATAGCAGTTTCTTGGCAGCAAATGTTTTTCATTCATGTTCTTCAAAAATGTTTGCAATATTAATAGGAATTTGAGACTATTAAAATAATCCAAGTGACCCGACACCAGTGTTGGGCTCATTACTCCAAAAATGTAATTTATTACTTGTTACTAGTTACTCCTTTCAAAAGTAATATTATTACTTTAATTATTACTATCTGGCAACAGTAATTAGTTACACTACTAGTTACATTACTTTTCCGTCACACCCCACAGAGGTTGTAATTGTGTATCTTCCCCATAAAATTCTTCTAAAATGTTCCTAACAATATATTTCTGCCTCATCATTTAACCAAAATCTACATTGAATGGCAGTCAGAAGTTATTACAAACACTCAATGGTGATTTATAGTGACTTTTAAGTAAAAGCGTTGTATTAATAGTCATGTGTAGCTTGAAGCAAATTGTAGCTATAATTTCTTACCCAAATATGATTATATTTCAAGTATTTTACCAAAAGAAATCACATAAGTTCATAAGATTTTTAATTATAGTAATATAATTTATATGGGGATCAGAGGGATGTGGGTGGGATGTAATGCCAGAGTAAAGTAATGCCACAACTTACACATCTGTGTTCAGATCAGCTTCTCTCCTGACAAAATCAGTGTGTAATGGCAATATTTCCATCCCCTGAATGTAAGCTTTTCCATATTCCAAGCTTTCCTGATGCACTGGTGACTTCATGTGCCTGTACGAGTCGTGAAAATTATGAAAATAAATCTAGGAATTATTGGATTGTTGGATTTCAAATCAGTAGGGGTTGAGGCATCAAAAGTAACTACCTGTTTTATGGATGGTAACTGTAATATTATTACTGAAATCTTATTAGTAATTAGTTACACTACAAGTTACTGCAAAAAGTAATATTATTACTGTAACTAGTTACTGCCAGACACAAATTATTGTCAATGCTGCTCCTAAAATTGTCTTTAGCATTTATGAGTCTTTAAAAAAAAAAAAAGAAACAAATTGACGTCCCACAAAACGTGGCTAACCTGACCTGATAAAACATTTTCAATCAGTGTCCTTAATTAACCTAAAGCTGAACTTCTAAAGAAATCCAGAAACCCAAACTCAGATAAATAAGAAAGGAAACCACTATACGATCTAATAAACAGATATATTGGCCATGATATTGATGTAATTGAATGTACTGCTGATTAATTGGTTTTGTGTGAACATCAATTTCCATGAGTAAGACACAGAAAGAGAATGTTTATTGTGATACAAAACTTTATTGTGTAAAATCTAGAGAGAACAGCCTGTGACTGGAGAGAGTCAGCTGGATCACAGTGAGTCTGAAGTCACGTGTGTTAATTGTCTGTCCTCTGTGCTGGGTGAGGTACGCTACAAAATTTACTTTAAGGACTAATTCTCACTATTAACTAGCATGCATATTACTAGCACATTGGCTGTTTATTAGTACTTACAAAGCTCATATTGATGCCTTACTCTGCATGGCCATATTTTAGCTTCCTTAGTCCTACCACAAGCCTAAACTTAACAACTACCTTACTAACTATTAATAAGCAGCAAATTAGGACTTTATTGAGGCAAAAGTCATAGTTAATAGTTAGTTAATAGTGAGAACTGGACCTTAAAATAAAGCATGACCGAAAAAATAAATACTGTATATTATCAGGCGGTTTGACTGTCAGAAATGACTCTGTTTGCTTATACATGTTTCTAATATTTGTAAAAGTCACGATCAATGTTTGTTGCATAAGTGTTCTCTGGGCTATAAGTTTGATTGCATCATATAATAATTGCTGTTAATAGTGTTCATCGTCTGTTTTATTACATCTTAAATTGATTTTTCCGTACATTTCTGCCATATGTACATTAACTGACAGTCACCACTGATAAGCTACTACTAAATATTGTAGAAACTTAATTTGCTGTAAAGTTGCTTTGCAAAGATTTGTATCGTGAAAAGCGCTATACAAATAAACTTGACTCGACTTGACTTGACTTGGGTGTGTCAATAAAAAGGAACTGTTTATGAATCAGATTGTTTTCTGATGTTCACTGGAAATATTTTATTTTACCACCATTGTATGTAACCGGTTTCATCCAGCAGGCGGTTTTGTGCACAATTGTTGTTTGTATGTGTTTTTCAGTTAGGTATCAATCAGTAAAAGGGTTTGCCATGTCTATAAATGCAAAAGGTAAATCAAAGTGACTTGTATTTTATTCAATGTAGTTTGCTCCATTTACCACAAAGTGTAAATCTAATCCAAGGAGTTTTCAGAAGAAATGCCTCTCATATGACATGTTGGGTGCATTCTGTCCATGAAGCCCTTGAAATACTTAGTAAATTCAGCCTCATGTGAAAGACATGGAAGGAATTAAAATGGTTTTGGGTTTAGGATGTTGTGTACAGAGGTGTCGCTATGGTTTCTGGGCCCCCAGAACAGCATATTGACTCGGGCCGGGCCTCCTCTCCCTCTTCGGGCCCTTGGAATCGTCCTAAACTCCCACCTTTAAAGATTCAAAGATTTCAACTGTAAACAACTGTAAATCTTAAAAAAACAATTATTAAATTACTATTTGTGTTACAAGAGCGTCAATGTTCTTATAATCTTATTAATGATATATTTCTAATCGGTTATTACTACATGAATATAAACAGTGTTTCTTTGGAATATATGGAACAGGTTTACATAATTGTTCCCGTAAAATAAATGATGTTATTTAAACCAACTGTAAAAGCAATCAAAGTTGACAGCAACGCACTGGTGTCAAATAAGACAACTGACTTCCAAAAGAAATCACCCCCTCTTACTGCTAGACTGAAAGAGAAGTCAAAAATTGTCTGTAAGCATTTTCACTATCATAAGACATGTGGTGTAGACCCCTTTTAGGGTAAAATTAGATTACATGTCATTGGATGATGTAGGTTAATTTGAAATGGTTGTTATCAGCTCAAAGTTTTGTAAAAGTATTTATCATAAGGTCATTTTTAAATTGTTATTTACTTCTATAATAAATAGTGGCCATCTAACCTTTAAAACTTGTGTGAATTGTATTTAAACTCTGACGTGCAATGTTTTGTAGAATTGTTAAGGCCCTGGCACAAGTTTGGTTGTGAACTGAATTTGAATACGGTCAAATGTTTCTTTATGACACCTAACCATAAATACTGATGCTTGAAAACTCTGAGTGTCTTATGCAATAGGAGTTATGGGCAATAAATGCTCAACCAGATCTCTGCATGTGCCAGATGCTGATAGTTACACTTAAGTAATTTTTCATTGTGTCCAGATGATTGATGTCTATTAGACAGAAGAGATCAACATACCATGTAACTTATTTGTTCATTTTACTCCTCACACGAACTTCAAGAGAAAACCTATTTGTGAGGTGGCGTGTTCAGACAGATCATGTTCAAACTGTCTTTATCAATGCCACACTTTTCCAACCCAAAACCAGCTCTTAACTCATTCACTTGGTTTATACCACAGAACATTACTTAATTTGCTATTAACACAAAATGTCTATCAATATGTTTATGTCTTGAATTCCCTTTTAGTTTACTAAAGCACCTACAGGACCTTCACTCCATAGGTCTCTAAAGACTAAAAAGTCAAGTCAGGACTCAGGAGACTTGGTGTCTTTTTGAATCAGGGCTCCATATCGCGACTAAATACCACTGCAATTACATTTTGTTAAAGTTGAACTGGTGCCACTAAATTGCTCAACTGAAAAGCGCAGCCATCTTGAGAAATGCAAATGAGGAACTTTAAACAGAAACGCTTGGAGAGCAAACAAAATTGCGCTACATGGTAGTTTTAGTTTTCTTTTATTTTCAGTCAATAATTTTAGTGCTTCTATTTAAACATGTTTCGTTTAAAATTTTCATTTAGTTAAGTACTTATATTTTTTTCAGCTTTATTTTAATTTACAAAAATGTTTTTAGTTTTGGTTTATGATAATATCCCTGGTTCATTAAATTCATCCTCATACAACCTAACAAAATTACTACAATGAAAACTGAAAATATAAAAATAAAGGCTAATTCAAACTATTAACAAATATTATATTTGTACATAAATAATACTAAAATAACAGCCTTAAATGAAGACGGACACAGTTTTTGTTATATCCAGCTGTATTTACTCAGTGCAACTTAGTGAAAGATATAATACCAACATGTCAGAAAAAAAAAATAAATAAAACAAATAAAAGGATCACCCCCTCCTAAAAATTACTTGTAAACTCAATCAGGTATCTATCAATCATTGTATGTTCTCAATGAGTATGTTTACATGGACATCAGTAATCTAATTATTTACCTTATTCTGAATAAGAGAATATTATGATTAAGGTGTTTACATGAGTTGCTTTTAGAATATTCCTTTCATGTTCCTGTTTTTCATGTTTTAGTACATAGATCGAGTAATGGCAAACGTCATTACGTTCCCACGCATTGCCATCCGACGTTCCCTCCAGAATTTCACGTATAAACATACAGTTCGTCTTCGGTACTATACAGTTCCACTTCAGGAACTCGAGCTGCGTCGGAAAACGCTAGGGGAACACCTTCTGTGACCACTCTCTGAATAACATGTGAAATCAGTCCAATAGCCGAGCGGGGACGTCACGGGCGGGTGACGTCATGACCAGGAAGCTATAAAAGCACGTGCGGCGGAGCCAGCGTCAGCTTTCTGTCATTCAGCGAAGGGCTCTGTGTGTGTCAGTCATATTTATTGTTGTCTGTCAATTGTGAAAGTCTATAAGCTCCAGCTATGTCTAAGCTCATGCAAAGACAAAGCATTTCAAGGGCGAGAGCAAGCCACGTTATAGGTTGTGTGTTCCTCCCTGCCCAAAGAAAACGTTACACACAGCCTGTGCGTGGTTTGCTTGGGAGCGAAGCACAGTTGTTACTGCCTTGCTTCGCTCTCAGAGGGCTCTCTTTGAGGAGGGAGCCTTCACTAGCGTTCCTCGCGGTGCCGGCCCCGCTTTCGCCGAGGCGGAGCGGCGGCTGTGCTCGTGGGTTTCGCATATGGATCTGCTTCCTAATCACCAGATCCGGCGCCCGCTCTCGGGGTTTCGGAAGCCCGCGCTGCGGTCCTTCCCACCGAAGAGAGGGCGCGACGCTCCGCCTGTCTTTCTCCGAAGAGATTGATACGGAGGGCGTCAAAGAGCTCGCCAGTTGCACAAGCATCAGTTACACAAGCATATTATGCCTGATATTATAATGAGCAGCATTAATAGGGAGCGGAGCTCGCGCAGTAGCGGCGGATTGTGTTTTTTCCCGCTGTTAAGCGCTCCGCTCTCGCCAGGCATGCTCCGAGGAGTGTGTCCGTGCCTGTGATCTTGCGATTGCGGTCCCGCTGCTGCTGAGGCACGGCGGCGACTGAGAACGCGGAGATCGCACATGATCTAGCAGACGGGTTGGAGACGGCTCTTCCTATCTCCACCCGTGTTCGCTAGATCTAGAGCTATTTCTCGGAACTACCCCCTCTGAGTGAGTGCTGC
>NW_015657299.1:38575-38937 GCF_001515625.1 Sinocyclocheilus rhinocerous
GGTGCCCGTCTCTCCTCAGTGCCCTCAGGAGGTCGGTTTGCCAACCCTGCCGTGTTCCAGGGCGCAGCGGTCTCCGGCGAGCGCTTCTCTCAGTTACCGCCCGGAAACGTAGAGGTACTAAGAGGCTCGCTACCTCTACGGAGGTATCTAGAGCAGCTAGTACGGCGTCCCCTGCCGGTCTGCTGTTTCAGGGCACTGAGCTAGCTGCTCTAGGCGCGAGACTGGTTCCCTTAGGAGGTCACCTGGCGGTGTGGGAGCCCCTGCCAAGTGTGCTTCATTGGGTCCTGCCCCGAGCAGGCTGTGATCTAGTCTTCCTAGCAGACGACGTGGGTCTGAGGGCTGTCGGTTTCAATAGAAGACTT
>NW_015657299.1:38947-39291 GCF_001515625.1 Sinocyclocheilus rhinocerous
GGCTGTGGTCTAGTCTTCCTAGCAGACGACGTGGGTCTGAGGGCCGTCGTTTTCAATAGGAGACTTCAGCTATGAGGGTCCTGATGCTGTGGCTCAGGACTTCGGAGGGCAGGCCCCTCTGGGGAAGAGAGGTTCACACCGCATTACACGGTGCCTTTCTCTCCTCAGTGCCCTCAGGAGGTCGGTCTGCCAACCCTGCCGTGTTCCAGGGCGCAGCGGTCTCCGGCGAGCACTTCTCTCAGTTACCACCCGGAAACGTAGTGGTACTAAGAGGCTCGCTACCTCTACGGAGATATCAAGAGCAGCTAGTTCGGCCGTCCCCTGCCGGTGTGCCGCTTCAGGGC
>NW_015657299.1:39704-40337 GCF_001515625.1 Sinocyclocheilus rhinocerous
CGACACAGCGGTGGTCTCTTACATCAACCCAACCACCAGGGAGTTCTGCGTTCGCGCCCCTTGTACAAGCTGGCGCACCAGATCCTTGTGTGGTCCCAGGGCAAACTCCTCTCGCTGAGAGCAGTTCACGTTCCTGGGCATCTCAATATGGGAGCAGACATCCTGTCGAGGCAGGGGCTGAGGCCCGGGGAATGGATGCTTCAACCCAAGGTGTTGAAGCAGATATGGAGAGTGTTTGGCCAGGCTCCGGTGGACCTGTTGTGACTCATATGATATCGCACTGTCCCCTCTGGTTCTCTCTGACTCATCCAGCTCCACTGGGGCCTGATTTCTCTCCTCGATGGTGCTCTATTGGAGATTCCCGTCAGGAGAGATCTCCTCTCACAGGCGGAGGGCGCGCCCCCGCCCGGAGCTGTGGAAGCTGTGGGTGTGGCCTCTGAGGAGGCACAACTCATAACTTCCAGTCTCTCAACCGAGGGTGTTGAGACTATCCTCCATCCAGAGCTCCCTCTATGAGGAAACTGTATTTCTGCGGAGACCGCCAGCCCGACCCAGCTAACTGCCCGTTTAGTACTGTTCTGGAGTTCCTGCAGGCCTTTTTATCTGCAGGGTTGACCCACTCCACCCTAGAGG
>NW_015657299.1:41931-42257 GCF_001515625.1 Sinocyclocheilus rhinocerous
GGAGCTGTGGGTGTGGCCTCTGAGGAGGCACAACTCATGACTTCCGGTCCCTCAACCGAGGTTGTTGAGACTATCCTCCATCCAGAGCTCCCTCTATGAGGAAACTGTATTTCTGCGGAGACCGCCAGCCCGACCCAGCTAACTGCCCGTTTGGTACAGTTCTGGAGTTCCTGCAGGCCTGTTTATCTGCAGGGTTGACCCACTCCACCCTAGAGGCTTCGTGACGGCCATTGCGGCCTACCACGCCCTCTCGGTGGCCATTCAGTGGGAAGACACCCTCTTCTTAGACGTTTCCTTTGCGGTGCGCTGAGGCCGAGGCCGAGGCC
>NW_015657299.1:42808-43106 GCF_001515625.1 Sinocyclocheilus rhinocerous
TTTCCGACGCAGCTCGAGTTCCTGAAGAGGAACGTCTCAGGTTACGTATGTAACCCTGGTTCCTCGAGGGAACGAGACGCTGCGTCTCGGTGCCATACTTCTGGCATCCCTGGCAGCGCTTGCCTCATTCGCCGCACGTGCTTTTATAGCTTCCTGGTCATGACGTGACCCGCCCGTGACGTCCCGCTCGGCTATTGGACTGATTTCACATGGGCGGCTGCCCTGCGACCGGCTCCACGGCACAGCTTTGCTGGAGGCCGCAGGAGCGGGGGGATGCAGGGGGCCGCCCTCGGCAACG
>NW_015657299.1:43140-44549 GCF_001515625.1 Sinocyclocheilus rhinocerous
TTTTGGGCGGCGGAGAACTGCTGGGCGAAGTTCTCCACTGCGTCGCCGAACAGGCCGGTCTGGGACACGGGGGCGTTCAAGAATCGTGTCTTGCCGTCTCGCGCATGTCACCAGTCACAGCCAGAAATGGCGCTCCTGGACCACCATAGTGGACATCGCACGACCCAGAGACCGCGCCGTAACCTTCGTCGCCCGTAGCGCGAGGTCCGTCGCGGTGCGGAGTTCTCTGAAAACTTCCGGGTCGTGACCACCCTCGTGCAAGTCCCTCAGGGCCTTGGCCTGGTGCACTTGCAACAACGCCGTAGCGTGTAGGCGGAGGCAGCTTCTCCACAGGCCGTATAAGCACTGCCGATCAAGGCCGACGAGTGCCTACAGGCCCGGGAGGGGCCGTCGAGGGTGGTGAGGGAGGAGGAACCAGCAGAACGGTTTCCGGCAATAAAAGATGCCGTCCACGACCTGGTGAGCTCCTCATGCACCTCCGGGAAGATAGGCACCGAGGCGAGGTGCTGAGAACCAGCCCTACTCCCACGGCGGCCCGGGAAAGCATAGCCGTTATTTCCGGATCCGATTCAGGCATTGCTACAGTCCCGGAGGACAGCAGCGCAGCCGAATCTTCCTCTCCAGAAAGCTCTGGCTCACCCTCCGATGCTGCAATCGACATCCGATCGTCGGGGGGAGCCTCGGAAGAAACAGGTGGTATCCCCCGGGAGGATCCAGCCTGCTCTCTCGAGGGCTCCGCTGGCTTCGAAGTGCCGGCTGGTTCGGGCATCCCCTTCCTTGTAGGAGGGGAATTCCTCACCGTGACCGTGAGACCAGTCCGCCCACTGCCAGAAAAAGGGTACCCCCGGCTGCCACCAGAGGGAACCCCAGATCTAGGCAGTGGCACGGGCACTCCGCCCCCTTGCAGGTAACGGAGTCTGGTCCGCAACTCCGAGATGGTCATACCCCCGCAATAGGAGCATGAGTCATCCACGAAAGCCACCTCAGCGTGCTTCATGCCCAGGCACGAGAGGCAGCGATCGTGACCATCACCCAGCGCCAGGTAACAACCGCATCCAGAAACGCTCGGGTGATACATTGTCTATAGCAAGACCCACATCGTCTTTACAAAGACGTAACGTCAAGTTTGCCAAGCAACGTCGTCTTTAAAAAGACGCACCCGAAATTGCTCTTTTAGGGGAAAAAGCTCTTTTAGTGTGCTGAGGCGCACAGGGGAGATGATCATCTGCAACACAAACAGGGGGTAGTGCAGCCTGATGTGTGCAACCCACTCGACACGGGAAACCACCACCGCTGAAGCGCCGTACCGCCAACACGAAGAGCTCTCCAAGAGCGCACTGAACACGTTCAGTCTTCTTCTCTCAGTAGAGTAGTCAGGAGCAGAACGATGTGATCGCTCAGCTCCGAAG
>NW_015657299.1:46951-57349 GCF_001515625.1 Sinocyclocheilus rhinocerous
CACAGGGGAGATGGCCGTCTGCAACACACACAGGGGTAGTGCAGCCTGATGTGTGCAACCCACTTGACACGGGAAACCACCACCGCTGCAGCGCCGTACCGCCAACACGAAGAGCTCTCCAAGAGCGCGCTGAACTCGTTCAGTCTTCTTCTCTCAGTAGAGTAGTCAGGAGCAGAACGATGTGATCGCTCGACTCCGAAGCGAAAAGCTGAATATGCGCTGCATCTGCTGCCTACTTATACTCACGCTGTGATCAGCGGCAGCTGGATGCAATAATCGCATGCCAATGTGCATTGGCTCGTTTAGTTTACACTCAAAGTAGATTGGTCTCTCTAAGCGAGATCCCAATTCGTCAGTCATCTGACGTGACGTCGAGAGTGACCGACTGAAAGGGAACAGTTCTGTGAACTCGTCAACAAAGGCTGGAGAGTATTTTGGAGGCCTGTATATAATGATAAGTTATGTGCGTGGAGCACATTTCAGCACAATACCTAGATATTCAGAAGACAAGTACTGACCAAATGACACTTGCTTGCATTGATAGACATCTTTAAATAGAGCAGCTACACCTCCACCTCTCCTAACAGCTCTGCAGACACTTATAAAAGTAAAGTTAGGAGGGGCTGTTTCATTTAGGACTGTTGCACTGCAGCTGTCTTCTAGCCATGTTTCATTTAGAAACATAAAATCCAGGTTGTTTGTGGTTATTAAGTCATTGATCAGAAATGATTTATTTTTTAGTGAGTGAATGTTTAAAAATGCTAACTTGATGGCATTACTTTTTGTCCCCATAGCAATCTCAGTTTGATGCATAATAGGCCACAGATTAGATGGGTCAGCCGTACGGCTTGAGAAGGCCTTATACTTTCTATCACGTGATAAAACAGAAATAGAGAAAGCTACAGGCACACTGGGTTCCTGCTTGTTCTGTAAACATTTGTAAAATGATCAGGAGACTATATAATCAGGAGATTATGTTCATAGATGTATTCTTTCCACAGAGTTCTGTCAAGTCTGACTACCTTTACAGTTTGTTTAAATAAGAATTTATTTTACGGGAATAATAATGTAAGATATAGGCAAGTTTGTTTGTGTTTGTGTGTGTGTGTGTGTGTGTTGATTCAAGTGCAATTCTGGCTTTTTTCCTCGCAATTCTAATTTTTGTAGCAAATTAGCTCAAAAGAGAAATTTATATAAATAATTACAATTAATTATAATTAATTACATTTATTTACCTCAGCTGCCAGTAGTAGCAAAATTAATATTACAATAATCTAATATGTTCATCCAGCGAACATATGGGGCCCTATTTTAACTATCTAAGCGCAAGGTCTGAAGCGCACGGCGCAGGTGCACTTAGGGCGTGTCAAAATCCACTTTTGCTAGTTTAACGAGGGGAAAAACAGTCAACGCGCCTGGCGCATGGTCTAAAAGGGTTGTCCCTATTCTCTTAAT
This sequence comes from Sinocyclocheilus rhinocerous, assembly GCF_001515625.1. NCBI lineage: Eukaryota > Metazoa > Chordata > Actinopteri > Cypriniformes > Cyprinidae > Sinocyclocheilus > Sinocyclocheilus rhinocerous. Next base: position 48,407 of record NW_015657299.1, read on the forward strand.
GAGTACTGGGTGTGTTTTGGGCGTAACGTGCAATAAACCAATCAGAGTCTCATTTCCCATTCCCTTTAAGAGCCAGTTGCGCTCGCGCCATGGCGGATTTGCTATTTACACGACGGTTTGAAGAGTGATGAACTCCAAAAGATGTTATTCTGACTCGGTGGTGGTTGGGAGAGTTTTCTCCCAGATGGAAAGTGAAGACATGGCTGTAGTCAAAGCCGGGAAGGTGATGAGAGCAGAGACAAGAGAACAAAACCAAAAACCCAAAAAGCTAGGCGGGTCACTGATGTGAGGGCTTTTAAGTTCGATGCAAGTCACACCTCTGGAGGATCAAAGAGCCAATGGTGACTTGAACTTTTGGAGGGAAAGTTTATGACTCTTTTTCTCCAAGCATGGTATTTTGCATATGTAACTGGATTGGGTGCTGATGCAAAACTATTAGAGATTCTTAGAACACTAACATGTTGCATAGGTATCAACATTAAATACACTCTCATTTAGATCATGAAAATATGAACTCATAGATACCAAACATGGTATAGGTGAGGTTATATTAACTAGTGATCTATCGTAACACATGCATAAAACAGTATACAATGCAAAATACAATTTACAAGAACAGTAATAATATACACAAGGACCTGAGGGTATGTGTGTTCATTCAAAGAAAGGTTTGTCTATGAATTAATTAGGATAAGAGTCCATTTCTATGGACATTATGTGTCTCTCCTATGAGGAAAATGAGTGAGAGTTGCTTTGCCCGCATTCATTTTGAGCAATAAAACCAGTGTTATCAGATGATTTGTCTTTGGTTGCCAAGGAACCAGAGGCCTGCTCTGCTTCTTTGAGGTGTTAGTTGCATTTCGGGGGAAGGGTCCATAGACCCTCATAGTTGGCTTGTTGGTTGGGTGAGGGGTGTTAGGGATTATTTGTTGAATATAACAAATTGTGTGTCTGATTGGTCCACACGCTATATTTTTTTCTCGCAACTCTGATTTTATTTCTCGCAATTGCAAGTTTATATCCCGCAATTCTGACTTTATGTACACAATATATCACACAATTCTCATGGTATAGGTGAGGTTATATTAACTAGTGATCTATCGTAACACATGCATAAAACAGTATACAATGCAAAATACAATTTACAAGAACAGTAATAATATACACAAGGACCTGAGGGTATGTGTGTTCATTCAAAGAAAGGTTTGTCTATGAATTAATTAGGATAAGAGTCCATTTCTATGGACATTATGTGTCTCTCCTATGAGGAAAATGAGTGAGAGTTGCTTTGCCCGCATTCATTTTGAGCAATAAAACCAGTGTTATCAGATGATTTGTCTTTGGTTGCCAAGGAACCAGAGGCCTGCTCTGCTTGGAGAGGCCTGCTCTGCCTCTTTGAGGTGTTAGTTGCATTTCGGGGGAAGGGTCCATAGACCCTCATAGTTGGCTTGTTGGTTGGGTGAGGGGTGTTAGGGATTATTTGTTGAATATAACAAATTGTGTGTCTGATTGGTCCACACGCTATATTTTTTTCTCGCAACTCTGATTTTATTTCTCGCAATTGCAAGTTTATATCCCGCAATTCTGACTTTATGTACACAATATATCACACAATTCTGAGACAAAAAGTCTGAATTGTGAGATAAAAAGTCGCAATTACCTTTTTTATTTTTTATTCAGTGGCGGAAACAAGCTTCCATTGATAGATGCTTTAAGGGTCCACTAAAAGTGAATTATTGATGTAAACATTAAATTTAGAGTACGAAATCCGATACTCTGTTTTGCTATTGGTCTGTCATGGATGCTTTTTTGTCGGATCGGATATCTGTCGGTCAGACAGGACTAATCCAAATGCAATACTGCATTATGGTTGTTACTGTTAAGCCCTGAATGCGCAAAAGATCTGAGCACCTGCAATACTGATAGTGCTCAATTCCACTAAATTCCCGTAATTAAATTCATTCAGATTAGTCAAATATCATTAGTGTGACTCTCGCTTAGAACAAAACGAAAGTGTGTCCAAGCATCAGACTTTTCTTACAGTACTGCAGAACGTTTTACCTGTGACATCCGATCATATTTTCATTAATACATTTTGAAAATCACTTAATCTCACTATAAGAACAAAACAGACCGACAGTGTCTTAATAGCACAATATTGGCCAATATTTAAATCTCCTAATAAAACAACACTGAAAACTTGCCCTAAAATTTGTTGTAAGGTAAAGCATTAATGCATTATAGACTGTCCTTACTTGACGTGACATTATTACTGTTGTTTAACATTAGGTGTTGGATTTAAACATCTAACCATAGTTCACTGCCACATTTGTGAAAACACAACTTTAAAAGTGCAGTACTGTCATTCTGGGAGTCAGACTGATTGAAATCACTTCAGCTTCTCTACACTGATCATCAGCACACTGCAGTAATGACAGAACTTGGACTTGGAAACTGGAGCCCAGTGACACCTGTCACTCTAAAAGTAATAAAGATTTGCATTGAGGTATGAGACAGAAAATCACTGCTATAGTAATAACATAGATGAATAATCGCTCTGGATTAACCCTTTATTGAAAACTCATCAAAAGTGATGTACAATATTCAAAACATGTCTAAAATGTATTATTTTTATTAATTTGATTAAAATATAACTTGTTTACTATTGTAGTTATTTACATTAACTGTTAATAAATGTTTCTTCTTGTAATGTGTTACCATGTTAATAATAATGTTGATATGTTTATTCAGGTGATGCAACTGATAGAAGAAAAGGTTGAAAGTAAACCTGATTCGAAGATTTACATTCCTGTGGTCTACTCTTCTCAGATTGTGCAGGGAACGAACTATGTGGTCAAGGTAAGTGAGTGTTTTTGTTTGTTTGCATTTTTTATGGATTATGAACTTTTGAATTCATCACTGAAAGTCGAGGCACAACTTGCACACTACCGTATATCAACTAGTCAACTGTGGCAGTGTGTCCTAACCAGGTGTAATGTGTCAAGTAATTTTTCCGTCCTCACTTAAAGTTAAAATGCATCAAGTCAAGCTTCTTGCATTTGCACAAGATTTTCTCAACTTTGTAGCACTGCTGGACATGCCTAAATGTAGTTGACAGCTGTCACTGTCAAACTTGTAAAGAGTTTGTCTATGTTAAACAGCAGTTGATTTCTCTCTCTCTGTCAGGTGTTGGTTGATGAAGATGGAGATGGTGTGTGTTTTCATGCAATGATATATCAGGCTCTTCCCGGTGATGGAGGGAAACCGATTCTGACTGGAATCCAGTTCCCTAAAACCTTTGATGACCCGCTGATCCCCTTCTGAACACTTACAGAAATAGTCTGTCTTTATTTAATAACAGACACATGCAATGAGAGGAACTACTGAAATAATTTCAATCCTCAATATTAAACTGTATTCAAATCCTCCAGTGTCAGTGTGTTTACTGAACAATATCAAACTCACTTCACAAACGTTTTACGCTGAAATAACTGAACAAAAATATTCCTCATTACAAATTTTTGAATATAAAATATTTTTTTTCAAAATAAATTATCGAATTTTAAGATTTTATTGACTTCAATGACTTTAATTGAAATATGTTATACAAAAGCAAAATGTTTGTGTTTGTCACATTTGTTTTGTTTCGATATCAATACGACAATTTTTAATAACACAATCACTGTATAAACACAAAAGGATAACACTTATTTTCCATCTCACAACTATGAGAACTGCTTCTTTTGAATGGTGAGATGAAGTACAATATCTTTAAAATCCTAAAATACATACCCACGTCATATCTTACCAGAAAATGAGTAGGAATAAATAGGTAATAATATTTTGCTTATAGAAAATTAAACCCATTTTGGTCCCACTTTATATAAGGTGTCTTTATACAACTTACATTAAAAAAAATATTTTTAGGTACAATCTCCTGATTATGTTTGTGTTGAATTGCAAAACTTTTGTTGCTACTGAGGTAGAATATGGTTAAAGTTAATGACAGGTTTGGTGATATGGGTAGGTTTAAGCAGTAAGGTTATAGAGTCAAAATTGTAAATATAGAAGTAGCTATGGAAAAGTAATTACAGATGTAATTACATTTCGGCTAATTTAAATAAAAGCACAATGTAAAAACAGGTATGTACACAATACATGCATTGTATCAAATTATTAATTTAAATGTTGGTACATATAGCCTACTTAAAGACACAAAGTGTATCCCCCATATTTTTTATTATTTTTTTTTTTTGCATTGTGACATTATTTTAATGACTATTAAGCACATTTAACCCCCAAATTATCATCATTTTAATACAAAAAACAAAACAAAACAAAACACTGATATATTATTAAAGTTGTAAGTATTTATACATCATTGTCATATTTATTGTGTGCCTTTAATTTATGCTTATTTACAGCAATTATGATCCGAAAAGAGTACTGATTTTGAAGAAAGATCTATTCTTTTAGTGTCACACTTAGATCTGCCACTAATCTGAAATTCAAGCGGCAGTTTCTGGCCTTGAGAAGATTGATGGTATGTTCAAGTTTTTTTGTTTTTTTTATCAATTTACATGTATCCTTAATTAATTTTCTTCTCACTCTTTCATACAGTCTAAAGATATTTTCTCTTCCAGCTTCTCCCATGATTTTGTTCAGGAAAATATTAGTTATGCACTCTTAAAATTGGGCCAAGTGTATCTGTTTATATGTATACATTTTCCGTATTGATTTTTCACAGGTGTTTTCGTAAGTTTTGAATTAAAAATTGCATTGTGTTGTGTTTTAGGCTTAAAGATTTTTTCTTATGTTTGACTGTCAACCAACTAATAATACAGGAAGAAAACATGTAAAGCCACCATCCGTCTGTAATGGGGTGAACGAGACGTGAGACATGCGGATCCATGTGCAAGGCTTTATTTACAAAGGCGTGGTCAATAAACAGGCAAGGGTCAGATAACACAGGTATATCACAGGCAAGACAAAGAATATTCCTAGGGCTAGCGTGGGTCTTCGATCGGCGAACAGTATCCAGAGGGCTTGACAAGAGGAGTGATCCAATAACACGAGCAATAGTCCAGGCGAGGTGCAAACACAGTCCGAAACAGCAAGACAAAGGGTTAATCCAAGAAAAACAGGCAGAAGGTCAGGAAACAGACAACAAGGCAACATGAAGTGGCTAGACTAAGACTGGAACTAGGACCGGGAACTAGGAATGGCTCCGTAATGCAGCTATCGCTATAAGAGTAGCGCTAAACAATACTCAGCCGTGAGAGAGAGGAAGTCCATGGCTTATAAAGCATGTCTCATTGGATGCAGCTGTGTGTGTGTAATCAGTGCAATGGATGATGGGAAATGCAGTCCAGGGTGATGTGTAACAGTCTGTGTGGTGTAATGGGAGAGCGACCTCTGGTGGCAATCGGCCGGAAGGCCACGGACCGGATTCGTGACACCGTCTTTCAAAATATATTTACATCTTTGGTTCTGTGTGTATCTAAAATGACAGAAGAATGTTATGAACGGCTGCGTAAGATTAAAAACTGTTTACATCAACTATAACCAACACACAATGCTTCAGATAATCACAATGACAAACATCTGAACCGTTCTTTACACTGTCAAAGGCATTAAGCAAGTCAAATGTTTTACATGTTTTTTACTGTAAAATGGCATCCTAGCTTATATAATAATTAAGCACAGTGACAAGTTATAGCCAACACCCATTGCTTCCACTAAAATTGTATTATAATTTATGAAGCAAATGACTCAACTGAAGTTAAACATAAGTCAGCATGTTCATGCACTACAATGCATTGTAAAATTACATGGAAGTGTAAAGCTGAAATTCCTGTTAAGACGAAACACAAACATTTTCACAATAAACCAATAAACCCACTAATCTTTGAAGATATCAAAGAAAGAGCAAAAAACACCCTCTTATCATATGATTACAAAAGAATACAAATATAACATTTTATTTGCCAGGTAGCAATAGATTATGGAGTGGAAATCGGGAGGGGCAGTCTGTAGTTTCTTACAATTTCATGCTTTAGACTGTTGTATTACACATTTTGCTTTAAAAATGGTGTTTTGTTTCGTTTAAACACTTTTCAGTGTAATCATGTTTTCTGCAGCTCTGTGTGGCAGCCAGGGCCGTGCACAGACCTTTTGAGGGGCATGTGCTGAAATTGAAAAAGGGCAGCCCCCCTTTTTTTACTGGTCACATCTTAATGATAAGCGGAGAGTATAGAATACTACATTCAAAAATTAGCTAGCCTGCCCTACCTGTGCACGTGCCTGGTGGCAGCACATTAGCTGAAGACGATAGCAAAGAATTAATCTGGGAAAAAATACAAGGTGCAGCTTGATTTGAAGATTCAGTTCTGCCTAAAGCTGAGAGTCATTTTATTATCATGTGAACCCTGATTATATTTGATTTCCCCCCCAGATTCCTTTAAGCATTCAAGACCTATTAAAGAAATGAATATGTTTGAGGAAATGCAGTTCTTTGCATTTCCGCTTTTATTTATTGATATGTTCTATCTTTTGTGTCAACTGGCCTACTAACATTAACAAAAGGTCAATACATACTGTAATAAACGTACTGCTCATGCACATATGTGCATACACAAAGTGTTTGCAAAAACATCTGATTTAACAAGATAGACAAACTTGAATTATGCGTTCCCAGATAACAAGAAATCAATGTTTCTCGCTTTTACAGACCTCGCTTGTTGATTGTTGATTTTTCCAACACAAAAACTGAATCTTACTGATAAAGAAGCTGCAAAACTGTATATGAAGCAATACATGGAGGATGTATATAATTATTTGAGTCAGTTCAGTTTGGGGCCTTTCGGTAGGTTGAACTGTCTTTACAATGTATTTGATTTGTATATTGTCATTTATTAATGCGTAAACCGAGAAGTGCTTTACTCTAAGATTCAACAGAGTTTTCAATTAGCAACAAAAAGGTTTTAACTGAAGCCATGGAAGAACCTTTGCTTTAGACAACCAGTATAGTACATGATTATTTAAAGGGACAGTTCACTCAAAAATGAAAAATCTGTCATCATTTACTGACCCTCATCACGTTCCAAACCCATAAGTCTTTGGTTCATCTCCGGAACACAAATGAAGCTAATTTTAATGAAATCGGATTTCTGTCCTTCTGTTGAAAGTCTGTTCACCCAAAATTATGACGCTTCAAAACATTCATAAAGTATTGGTAAAAAATCCAATATGAATCAGATGGTTTAATCCAAGTTTTCTGAAGATACACAATCACTTTACATGATGAACAGATTTAATTTAGGCTTTTATTCACATCTGATTTCTTTCTCAACTGACAATGCGTTTACATGAACATGCCAAGCCGGTCATTTTTATATATTTTTTAGGCGGGATAAAAGAGCACAGCTGTAAAGGAAAGCAACAGGATGCGTCACAATAATAATTTTGTCTCAATGATCGTGTTTTCATAATCATTGAAAACCAAAATCCACATTTAAAATAAAAATTTAATAACCGCACACCCCTACAGTACTTTAAAGCATGAAGCTTAAGAAATTAAAATAAAACATCCAAAACTATTTTAACCTCCAAATATAGTCAACAGAAAGTCAACATACAGAATATAAAACAATATAGGAACCTCAGAACCATTTACTAAATTTAAGAACCACTGTGCATTTGTATTTCAGATCTTTTCTTGAGCATTTGTAGATGCATGGTTCAGTGGATCTGGGGCAGGGGAATTAAGACTTCCTCCACAAAATGAAAGGTGAGAACAGACTATTAACTAGAAATTCAGTAATGTGAATTATATAATAGACGGACTCATTTCATGCTGTGATCCCTCAGATGAAACCGTACCTTCTACTCTTCTGGAAAGTGAGAAGAGAGACTATATACACGCCGGACTATTGCTGAACTCACCCTACTTCTCAGTGCTCAGAAAAGAACGAGACATTGACCTCATCATTTCCCTGGATTTCAGTGATGGTGATCCTTTTTTTAAACCATTTTTACCATCCTTTCATGGTATTATACGCATTTAAAAGGCATACTCTAATAAAAGTTAAAGGAATAGATCACCCTCATGTCATGTCATTCCGAACTGTATTTCTCCCTTTTTTCAGTAGAAACCAACAGGACATTTTTTAAACTAATATTGCCACTTTTTTCCTCGTTACTAGGACACACTAACCTTACAACGCTGACAGATAATAGGCTTGTTTGAGATGCGCCTCGCCTTGCCTGAAATGTAGGCAACAGTAGGTGGCTGCAGTGAGGGGAGGAGTGAAATAAACACAGTCAAGACGGACAGTTCTGCCCCCTTGAAGTTGAACAGATACCTTCGAGATCAAAGGCGGATATGGTGTTATTCTCACTCGTGTGCTGTGCTGCTGATAAACATGATATAATTTCAGTTCTGTTGCTTTATATGAAAATAAATATGATTAACAAGACACTCAAAGTGCTTGCTATTTATTGTCATACAAAAGGAGTATTTATCATCCATTTTTACTTTAATACAAACATATATTTTAGATTTTTATAGAAATATGACAACAATCACATATCTCACAGAGATCGCGCACTGTCATAGTGTTTGAAAATACTCATGCATAATTTAAATACATAATCGCATGAAATCAGATGAAAACATTTTAAAACATGAATAAAACAGATGAAAACATTTTAGAAGAGAAGGCAACATCACGGTTGCCCTGAAACAACATACAGAACTATCAAATTTTACTATAAGTTTTATTGCATCATATAATAACTGCTGTTACTAGCTGTTTTCATCTTCTGTTTGATTACGTCTTTAATTGATTACGTCTTTAATTGATTTTTCCATACATTTCTGCCATATGTACATTAACTGACAGTCACCACTGATAAGCTACCACTAAATATTGTAGAAACTTG
>NW_015657299.1:57519-58932 GCF_001515625.1 Sinocyclocheilus rhinocerous
TTTACACAAGCTTCAGTCTGGATCCAGAACACCTGAGAAGAGATGATGCCAACCCCTCAGAGGACCTCAGATGATGCCAACCCTGAAACAACATACAGAACTATCAAATTTTACTATAAGTTTTATTGCATCATATAATAACTGCTGTTACTAGCTGTTTTCATCTTCTGTTTGATTACGTCTTTAATTGATTACGTCTTTAATTGATTTTTCCATACATTTCTGCCATATGTACATTAACTGACAGTCACCACTGATAAGCTACCACTAAATATTGTAGAAACTTGATTTGCTGAAAAGTTGCTTTGCAACGATTTGTATTGTGAAAAGCGCTATACAAATAAACTTGAATTTAATTTAATTAAATTTTTATAGAAATATGACAACAATCACATATCTCACACAGAGACCGCACTGTCATAGTGTTTGAAAATACTCATGCATAATTTATACATACATATAAATACATAATCGCATGAAATCAGATAAAAAAAAAGAAACATAATAAAACAAAATAAAACATTTTAGTAGAGAACGCAACATCACAGTTGTCAGTCGTTTCCCATCATGCTTTTGATCAGCACAGTCGGTGGAGAGCAACTGCGCTCGACTGCGCAATCCGACACAGCCGCCTCGCCGTTGCGAGAGCTTTTTGGCACACATCAGCGTGACATCGGAGCAAGTCGGACGTAACTCTGACACTTTTCTAACCGGCATGCATCTCGCGGTGATCACCGGTGATCGGTTCTGCGCAGATTTTGCTCATTTCAAACAAGCTTAATTTAAATAGATAAAAAACAAACAAACAAAGAAAAACATTTAAAGAGGTCATCGGATGCCCATTTTCCACAAGTTGATATGATTCTTTAGGGTCTTAATAAAAGTCTATAACATATTTTGGTTAAAATTTCTCAATGGTAGTGTTAAACAACACCGTTTTTTTTTTGTCAAAATCAGCTCTGTTTTCAGCAACTCATTTCGGTGCATTTCCCTTTAAATGCTAATGAGCTCTGCTCACCCCGCCCCTCTCTTCCGTGGGGTGATGAGCCGTTCTCATGAGACTGTTTACTTTAGCCGTATTTATCCCTGAAACTTGCTAACTAGCACATTATTAGGAAAGGCCATTTGCAAAGATTCATAAAAGAACCTGATACTCACTTCTTCTGTAGGTGAGGCTGGATCACGAATGATTCGTGCGAACATAGACACATTTAGGTAGATCGAGGGGTGCATTCCCTTCAGAAACAAACGTAATCCACTGCGTCTTCAGCGGCTCAGATGTCAGGAGTAAATGACGATTGCTATGTTCATTATTACATCCAAAAAAAGAGCACCTCAATCGCTTAGGAGCCATTCTTGTCTACATCTGCTCTGGCGGTGAAACAATGGTGGACTGATGACAGCTCACTCAGG
>NW_015657299.1:60242-62220 GCF_001515625.1 Sinocyclocheilus rhinocerous
TAGCACATTATTAGGAAAGGCCATTTGCAAAGATTCATAAAAGAACCTGATACTCACTTCTTCTGTAGGTGAGGCTGGATCACGAATGATTCGTGCGAACATAGACACATTTAGGTAGATCGAGGGGTGCATTCCCTTCAGAAACAAACGTAATCCACTGCGTCTTCAGCGGCTCAGATGTCAGGAGTAAATGACGATTGCTATGTTCATTATTACATCCAAAAAAAGAGCACCTCAATCGCTTAGGAGCCATTCTTGTCTACATCTGCTCTGGCGGTGAAACAATGGTGGACTGATGACAGCTCACTCAGGGCGGGTCTAAGGTAAGACGCTAGTGTCAATCAAACTATTGTGGGAGGGGCCTGGGTCTGTGTGACGTCACACAGACAGGCACCTCCCACGTGCATCCGATGACCCCTTTAAACTTGAGTACATACATTGTCATTTTAATCAATATTTATCTATAATACCTGGAGAAAGCATCCACTAGCATTAACATTCATCTCAACCCGACGATTTCAGTGAATAATCAAATCTTTGGAATCTTTTCTGGGAGCGTCCTAGGCTTTTTCGCGCTGATGGCCTGCACCCTAGCAGAGTCGGAGCGGAACTCCTGTCGGACAACATCTCCAGGATGCTACACTCCATATGACTAGTAAGTCAAATCTCAAATAACTGCCATGATGACTTTTGTTCTACCTGCTTAAATGATAGAAGTACTTGCACTGTACAATCTATAAAGACTGTGTCTGTTCCCCGAATAGTGAGGTCAAAATATAAATTTAATGCAGGATCTAGAAAAAAATATGATCGTGATTAAACCAGAAAAATGTAAAATAAATGAACAAAAACTATTTTTAAAGTTTGGGCTCCTAAACATTAGATCACTCTCACCCAAAGCAGTCATTGTAAATGAAATGATCACAGATAATCATTTTGATGTACTCTGCTTGACTGAAACCTGGCTAAAACCTAATGATTATATTGGTCTAAATGAGTCTACTCCACCAAGCTACTGTTATAAGCATGAGCCCCGTCAGACTGGTCGTGGCGGCGGTGTTGCAACAATATATAGTGATATTCTCAATGTTACTCAGAAGACAGGATACAGGTTCAACTCATTCGAAATACTAATGCTTAATGTTACACTGTCAGATATGCAAAAGAAATCTATCGTATCTCTTGCTCTGGCTACTGTGTATAGACCACCAGGGCCGTATACAGATTTCCTAAAAGAATTTGCAGATTTCCTCTCAGACCTATTGGTTACTGTTGATAAAGCGCTAATTGTCGGAGATTTTAACATTCACGTTGATAATACAAATGATGCATTAGGACTTGCGTTTACTGACCTAATAAACTCTTTTGGAGTCAAGCAAAACGTCACCGGGCCCACTCATCGTTTTAATCATACGCTAGATTTAATTATATCGCATGGAATTGATCTTACTGATATAGATATCGTACCTCAAAGTGATGATGTTACTGACCATTTCCTTGTATCGTGCATGCTGCGTATTACTGATATTAACTACATGGCTCCGCGTTATCGTCAGGGCAGAACTATTGTTCCAGCCACCAAAGACAGATTCACAAATAACCTGCCTGATTTATCTCAACTGCTCTGTGTAGAAAAAGGTTAGAGAAAAATGTCTCAGCTTACGCATGTAACCATGGTTGCTCGAGGGAATGAGATGCTGCGTCGGAGGACGCTTTGGGTACGCCCTTCAGCGTGACCAGCTCTGAACCACGTGTGTAATCAGTCCAATGGATGGGCGAGACGTCACGGGTGGGGTGACGTAGCGACGAGGAAGCTTAAAAGCATGTGCGGTGAAACCGGCGTCAGCTTCTAGGAGTGAAGCAAGCACTGGCAGAGATGCCGAAAGTATGGCCCCGAGACGCAGCATCTCGTTCCCTCGAGGAACCATGGTTACATGCGTAACCTGAGACGTTCCTCTTCAGGAACTCGAGCTGCGTC
>NW_015657299.1:62457-62954 GCF_001515625.1 Sinocyclocheilus rhinocerous
CATAGAACCTGACAAAGGTTAGGGGCGTGGACCATCCCGCAGCGTCGCAGATGTCCTGCATCGAGACACCTTCCAAGAAGGCCTTGGAGGCCGCCACACTTCTAGTAGAATGAGCTTTGACCCCTAAAGGCGAAGGGAGATCAGAGGACTCATAAGCGATCGAAATGGCATCTACTATCCACCGACTACAGAGAGCTTCTAGCACCACAGCCAGGTCCCACGTGGGGACACGAGATCATACCGGAGGCCTCAGCTTCAGCGCACTGCGGAGAAAACGTGTAACTAGGGGGTGTCTGCCCACTGACTGGCTACCGAGAGGGGCGTGGTAAGCCGCAATGGCCGCCACGTAGACCTTCAGGGTGGAGTGGGTCAACCCTGCGGAGAAACGGGCCTGCAAGAACTCCAGCACTGTACCAACCAGGCAGTTAACTGGGTCTAGCTGGCGGTCTCCGCACCAAGAAGTGAAAAGTTTCCACTTCAAGGCGTACAGTTTCCTC
>NW_015657299.1:63074-65323 GCF_001515625.1 Sinocyclocheilus rhinocerous
GGCGCAAAGTCGAGATAGGAAGGGGCCACTGAGAGGGCCTGCAGATCCCCCACTCTCTTGAGAGAAGATATCGCCAGAAGGAAAGTAGTCTTGATAGTGAGGTGGCGATCAGAGACCGAAATGGCATCTACTATCCACCGACTACAGAGAGCTTCTAGCACCACAGCCAGGTCCCACGTGGGGACACGAGATCATACCGGAGGCCTCAGCTTCAGCGCACTGCGGAGAAAACGTGTAACTAGGGGGTGTCTGCCCACTGACTGGCTACCGAGAGGGGCGTGGTAAGCCGCAATGGCCGCCACGTAGACCTTCAGGGTGGAGTGGGTCAACCCTGCGGAGAATCGGGCCTGCAGGAACTCCAGCACTGTACCAACCGGGCAGTTAACTGGGTCGAGCTGGCGGTCTCCGCACCAAGAAGTGAAAAGTTTCCACTTCAAGGCGTACAGTTTCCTCGTTGAGGGAGCTCTGGATTGGAGGATGGTCTCAACAACCTCGGCTGAGAGACCGGAAGCTACGAGTTGTGCCCCCTCAGAGGCCATACCCACAGTTTCCACAGCTCCAGGCGGGGGTGAAAAATTGTACCCTCTGCCTGTGAGAGGAGATCCCTCCTGACTGGAATCTCACATGGAGAGCCGTCGAGAAGGAAAATCAGATCCGAGAACCATACTCGGCCCGACCAGAAAGGGGCTACTAGAAGTAGACGGACCCCGTCCCGGCGCACTCTCTCCAGAACTCCCGGGAGCAGAGCGATCGGGGGAAAGGCGTACAGACGAAGCCTCGGCCACGTCTGTACCTCAAAGTGTTTCAAAGAGTTCACTGAAGTCCTTCTTAAGGAGTTCTGACTGCTCTTTCCAAATATCATTCTTCCCCACATGGATGATGATTCGATTTGCAGTCTTGTGCTTCATTAGAATTTTCCGAAGTTCCTTGTTTACATCAGAAACGATTGCTTGAGGAAGGCAATATGTTGTTATATTTCTGCTACTGATGTTTCTGATAATAGAGTCACCCACTATCAGAATCCTGGACTCGGCTGCGCTCTGAGCTGAATGCCGCTGTCTGCTCGACCTTGAGCGTCTGTTAGTAGCGATGTTAGCTGCTGGCTGATCCGATCCATGTTTAATCACATTTGGGGATTCCTCACCCGCATTCATTAAGATCAGTTTCGGCTTGTTCCTCTACACTTGGTATAAACCATTGAGATTGACTAGATTCATGGGACTCACCGGCTGTATGCTGAGGGGGTCCGTGACGACGGTCTGCTGAGTGTTCTGCCTGTTTTGGAAGTCCAGCAAGTAACTTTGTTTCAAGAACCGCAATCCTTTGTAGAAGTTTGCGGCAGTTCATGCAGCAAGTAGATTCAACAGGAGGCATTTTCTTTCTCTTCTGTTTGAATGTGGGCAGCTGTGTTTTCCCTTCTCCGGAATGTAAGCTGCTGGCAGTGGGAGGCAAAGTCTTCTTTTTCATGGTATTATTCCAGTCCTAAAGAGTTTTTAGTTTTAGTGTTTGTGCCAAAAATGTGTTGTTTGAGCACTGTGCTGATCTGCTGAAGTAAAAATCTTAGAAAAATCTAAGAAAAGTACAGAAATAGGAAGCAAAGCGCAAAGCAGTAAGCAAGAACGTCCGAACGGTAGTGAAGCTATATGCTCTAGACAATATATGCCCAGACAAAATTAATATTGATATTTTCACAATATTTACGCTTGCAGAAATATACATTTGTTTACATTTTGCAGAACAGACGGAAGAAGATCCGTCAATGTGCATTTGTTTCGTTATGTTCAGATGTTCGGTAACTTAGCGGTCATGTGAGGAGTTTTCACTCTTCTCCGTGTCAGAGGTTATTTATACATATATAATACATAATGAATATACTTTAAAATATAATTTAATTCAGTGATGCAAATCAGAATTTTCATCAGCTGTTACTCTAGTTTTCAGAGTCGTATGATCCTTCAGAAATCATTCTAATATATTGATTTATTACAAGTGTTGGAAGTAACTAACTACTTGAGTAGTTTTTTTATCCGATACTTTTTTACTCTTACTGTCACGAATCCGGTCCATGATCTTCCATCCACTTACCACCAGAGGTCGCCCTCCCATGATATTGACTCTCACAACACACAGACTGTTACACATCACCCTGGACTACATTTCCCATACTCCATTGCACTGATTACACACACACACAGCTGAATGCACTGATTACACACACACAGCTGAATCCAATCAGACACGCTTTATAA
>NW_015657299.1:65386-71549 GCF_001515625.1 Sinocyclocheilus rhinocerous
GAGTATTGTATGCGCATATCGCTAGTCAGTGATAGCTACGTTACGGAGCCATTTCGTTAGCCATTGTTTATTTCCAAGTCCTAGTCATAGTCTAGTTTTGCCTTGCCTGTTTTCCGGTCCTTTGATTATTGCTCGTGTTTACAGATTACCCCTTTTGTCAAGCCCTCTGGATTATTCGCCAATCGATGACCCACGCTTGTCCTAGGATTACTCTTTGTCTTGCCTGTGTTGTACCTGTTTGCCATTGTTTGACCCATGCCTGTTATGACCACGTCTCTTAAATAAAAGCTCTGTCGCCCCGTAACACTTACTCAAGTAACTATTCAGAATATTACTTTTACTTGAGTAAATATTTCTATAAGTACTTTTACTTGAGTACAGTTTTTGGGTACTGTACCCACCTCTGGAGCTTACGTTGCACCTTTCATCATACATCATATGCTCGAGCGCCTTGTGGTGAACGCGCCTGCTTAAGCAACCAGAAGCTGGAGATTACAGTTTATACATTTTAAAAAATCTATATGTTTCTTACACTAACGCATAATGTCGTTATTAACACCCTGTAAGGGTGGTTTCCCACCTGTAAGGTCCGCCCACTGGTCCAACGAAGGCAGCCAATGGCGCGGCAGAAGAATTGTTGCGTGATACTGTCTATCCTTCTACTCAACAATATTAATTTAAATATATTTTCTTAAATACATTACCTCTTTAATTCATCTGACTCCAAAATGAAAAAGGTTTTAAGAGATGTGTAATAATTATAAAATTTCGGTAAATACTTGATCATTCGATTTAGCCTTTACTTTATATTATACTCATTCATTCAGCTTCCTATAACACTTTGAGTCTTATATCAGTTTGATATACAAATCTCTTACCCACAAACACGTCAGTCTTGGTCATTAGACAGAGGCTAATATATTGACTAATATTCTAGACGGCCCGTGCCATACTTTGCTCATTCCAGAATAATTTTATAAGTCCCCATAAATCCGTACACACTTAAAGTAAAACTATATCTAACCAGAGGTCATGACCATTACTATAGAACCAAGCTGACCAACTTAACTTCCTCAAATGTAACTTTATATAATAATGCTGTGATTTCTCACATACACTTAGTTAGAATAATTTTACAATAATCAGAGGTTGAGGCTGACCCGAATTTAGGTTGGTCAACAACTCACTGTTGTCCTAAACGGAAAAACCCATTAGCCTCTACAGTCTAAGTATACATAACTAATGCCAATGTGTTAGCCGGAGCTCTAAAACATTTGAATCCATTACTAACCTGAGCACAGATTTGCGGTGTTATAGACTTACTATAATATATTAGAGTTAACAACACAAAGACTAGTTAGAATAAATCAAGTATAACAATTTATTAACCAGGTATGCAAACAATAATTCACAATACAATTCAAATCATAAATCCCTAATCAATAATATACATCATCAATAATCCAGAAATGAAGATTTTAGAAGTAGTTACCTGATAGCAGAAAATAATACACACAGCAATCGTGTGGGAGATCTGTTTGCAGATTCCCTGAGCTCTTTGTCACTCTCCCTTAAATATCCAGAAGAACCCCAAAGTTACCAAATGGTATTGTTTGTTTATTGCAGGGGTTTTAGCATATCACTTTTGGGGGTTGCATTTGAGTAACTTTGATTTATGTGGGAAGATTTACATAGGGGAGGTAATTTGTGTGAAAAAAACCTGGGAGTAGTCTGTCTTCAGTGTTTTCTAATCTTGATGGCTGTCTGTTCTATTATTATGAGAATGAGACCCTTTTACCAGACACACAGAGACCTTTCAAACGACATCAAACATGAATAGTTGCATTGTAATAAACTCTGATTAAGAAAGGTGGTTTCGATGGTCTTTGTAATGTCCTGTGTTTAGATGGAAATAAGGAGAGAGAGGGGGAGAGTGATTAAAGGAAGTGGATGTGGAGAATCATACAGAGGTGTGAAACTTTTGTCTCTCTCTCTTGTCTTGGGTGTGTTGTCTTGAATGAGGATGTTAGGCTTCTGAGGCAGAGTTCAGATTGTTGATTCTCGTAAGAGTTCTTTGTCTTTTCAGACTGTGGCCTTCTTCCTGTCCAGACAAATGGCATCAATAATCTTACAACCCTAGAGCCCTGTGGAGTACTTTTATGATGGATGGATGCACTTTTTTGGGATTCAAAAACAGGGGCACCATTCACTGCCATTATACAGCTTGGAAGAGCCAGGACAATTTTAAAGGTCCCATATTGTCAAAACTGAAATTTCCTGGCTTTTTTCACGATAACTGAGGTCTAGGGGCTATTTAACTACCATATAAGTTTCAAAACAGTCAGTCCACAGTAAAATGCACACAGCCTGCATAAAGTAGCTGTGATTTTTCACGAACTGTTGTGGATAGTTTCTGTTCAGTCTGCTTGTTTTATCGAGTTTAACCACAGCTGTCGTCTTTTTTTTTGTCTGGCAATGGCAGCAGATATGCGATCAAATTTCTAATTTGAGGCTGTATTACGTCGATTCTGGCACCCAACATCACAACAATATGATATTTTAAGCTCCTTATATGGCCGAATCTGTGCTGGTTTGAATGGGCTGCCTCCAGTTTCCCCTTTGTTTTGTTGCCTCCAGCTAGCGCTGTGACGTCGGCTGACCCTAGTTACCTGTGGTTGGCCAGGCCGTGCGTCACTCAGAACACAACAGGCCAATCAGAAGAGAGGCTCATGAATATTAATTAGACAGGCCAAAATCGACCTGTTCTCAGCAGAGCTCCTGAGAGAGGAGCTGTAAAAATATATTGAGATGGTTTTTGGTACTTATACCACAAATATATATTCTTAAGGACATCAAAACCTAAAATAAAACTCCAGAAAGGTGTAAAATATGTGACTCGTTGTGTTCGTCAGAAAAAGGAATGTCAGATACGCCTAGGATGCCTTGAGGGTGAGTAAATCATGGGCTAATTTTCATTTTTGGGTGAACTATCCCTTTAACATTTTTACTAGTGGAAATGTAATTCTTGATATGAAAAATTGCCATTGTTACTAGTAAAAATCCAAAAGCATTGTAACTAGTGAAAATGTAATTGTTATCTAGAATCATATCCTGTGAAGGAATAAAAATGTAAAAACGGCTTGCCATAATGTTGTATAATAAATAAAACACTTCTTTGCTTTGCTTTGTTTATTTTAAATAAGAATGTGTAACATTAAAATATTTTAAAGTGCAAAAAACACACAGAAAACTCAAATAAATACGGAGGGAGGGGTTCTAGCAGACCAATCACAGCGCTTGCGGTCTGTGTAGAATTGACGTGCTGTTACATTTTTGGAGAGGTGCACGTCAGGCTACACGAGCTACACACAGCCTACGGCGTAGGTTTGACGCAAGAGTATAAATCAGCCTTAAACCTATTATGCAACATAGCATTATACATCACTTAGTTGTCCGTGACAAACAATGTTCTTCTGCCATGGTACAAGTCCTTGTGGAGATTGAAAGAATACCATCTTCTCCTGTTCTGTTGTCATCTCCTTTTTTGTAGTTTTGAATAAATTATCTGTTCTTGGATATTTATTTGCCGCCATCATTGGCTGATGCTTCTCCGACAAGCTGCTTCTTCTTCGGCTTGTGCCTTGATACTGTGGGTTACACCAGCAAAATGTCCATGGACACAGCAGATTAGCAGTCTGCATGTGTAGTGGCACGTCGACGCAGACAACTACGCAGAAGTATAAATGAAAACCGACGCATAGCCTATGGCATAGAGCAGAGGTCCCCAACCGCTGGCTCGCGACCCAGTACCGGGCCGCGAGAGCGCCTCTAGGCACTGTATTATTTATTGTGCGTTTCCCTTTTAAGAGCCAATATCCAATTTACATAGGGAACGATTTCAGAAAAATGTTGGTTCCACACTTTAAGGTTCAGCTAATATTAACATGAGTGGGAAACAAACATCCCTCGAAAGTTTCTTTAGTGGAGGAGGTAAGAAAAGAAAAAATGATAATGACAACGAAGAGAGCTTCTGACGAGAAAAAGGGGGAAAAGAAAGCTGCTTTTAACCGAAAATTATATGATTCGTATCTAAAATATGGTTTAATCTCTGCTGGCAATTCACAAGCTCCAAACCCCATGTGTATAATTTGTGGAGAAAAATTAGCTAATGAGTCAATGAAGCCCTCAAAACTGCTACGGCATCTTGAAACTAAACACCCAGCACTAACAGACAAACATTCATTAATAACATTAATAAATTAATTTGTACTACAGAGGTGGCACAGAAGAACACAAAAGTGGCTTGTAGGAACATTTTCAGACGTTTAATGAGGCTCAGAGGTGGCATGAGTGCAATTAAATTCATAAATTCATGTGGAGATTAATGTTTTAAATATAAAATTTTGAATACAGGAATATTATTTAAATAACTGAAATTATACGCTAAAAATGAAACTAAATCCGCCAGCAGGTGGCGGCAAGTCACTGATTTTATCACTGAATCATTCATTTAACTGATTCGTTCGAATGGCTGAATCATTCAGGAATGAAGCAAGTGAATGTCTTTATGAACTGACGGAAATCCGTCGTCGCGACGGAACTTTAATCCCTGTGATCTGCGATCACATAGCTTTGCTGTCAGCCGAGTTTGAGCGCTACTTCCCAAATGCAAATGATCCAAGAATTGATAAGGAATGGGTCCGTGACCCATTTGCAAACGTACCCCGTGAATCATTCATACCAGTGCATGAAGAGCATCAGCTCATTGAGATCGCAAATGACGGTGGGCTGAAAAGTATGTTTCAGACATCCTCCCATGCAGGCTTCTGGAGTAAAACAAAGATGGAATATCCAGAGATAGCTGCGAAGGCTCTGAAATGTTTACTTCCTTTTCCAACTTCATACCTGTGAAGTGGGTTTTTCTGCGCTCATAGCCACTAAAACAAAGTTATGGAGCAGACTGGACATCTGCAACACGCTTACTGTCACCCATCCCTCCTCGTTGGGATCGTATCATTGCAGGGAAACAAGCCCAGTGCTCCCATTGATAATTATGGTGAGTTTTGTTTTTAGTTTGTTGTTGCATGCAGTTGATATATAGATGTAATTAGATGATTGCACATAACCACATAATGTAACGTAACCACCACCCCCCGGTTCGCAAGAATATTGTCAAAATGAAAACCGGTCCATGCTATAAAAAAGGTTGGAGACCCCTGGCGTAGAGGCTACGGCGTAGGTCTGACGCAGAGGTATAGACAAAGTCCCTTTAAGGCAAGTCTTGTCACTCGGTGGCCATCTTTGAAACGCCTCTCAGGCATGCAAGTGCATGTCCTATCTCTTTGAATGGGGAAACATCAAATTCTCCAAAACTGTTCCGCAAGCTTAAGATTAAATTTCATATTTGAAATCACCAATGAA
Organism: Sinocyclocheilus rhinocerous; assembly: GCF_001515625.1. Taxonomy (NCBI): domain Eukaryota; kingdom Metazoa; phylum Chordata; class Actinopteri; order Cypriniformes; family Cyprinidae; genus Sinocyclocheilus; species Sinocyclocheilus rhinocerous. The sequence continues at coordinate 70,808 of NW_015657299.1, forward strand.
ATCTGACAACAACTGTCTCATAAATGTTTTTTAAGCTTATTTTTCAGGCTAGACCAGCCAGTGCGCATGCGCAGTCCTGAGCATACGTCTCAGAATGCTGACTGTTTCTATAGCAACCGGGACTTCTAACGGCAGCTGCAGTGATGCAATAATTTTATTGATTAGCGATTGGCTCTTTTACTCAGAAGGTGGGGCTTAGTTCGATAGAGCGGCCATATTGAGCGTTGCATTTTCCCCCATTCAAAACTATACGAGTAACACATCTTGGGTATTCTATAGTCTTTGGTATAGACAGTTTCATTGGACACACATGCCTGGCCTGAAGTTAAAGGGGTCATATGATGCTGCTAAAAAGAACATTATTTTGTGTATTTGGTGTAATGAAATGTGTTTATGCGGTTTAAAGTTAAAAAAACGCATTATTTTCCACATACTGTACATTATTGTTTCTCCTCTATGCCCCGCCTTCTGAAACGCGTCGATTTTTACAAAGCTCATCGGTCTGAAAAAGCGAGGTATGCTGTGATTGGCCAGCTATCCAATGCGTTGTGATTGGCCGAATACCTCAAGCGTGAGACGGAAATGTTACGCCCCTCACCATACTGTGTTGATGCCATGTCCCGGCCGGACAACGACACAAAAACATGAAAACCCATTACAAACGAGGCATTTGTTGCATCCAGTGGGGACATAATTACAGATTATAATGACTTATACTGTCTTTTCACGCGTTGCGTTGCAT
>NW_015657299.1:71594-83571 GCF_001515625.1 Sinocyclocheilus rhinocerous
CTTTGCGTGCACATTTGGGCGGCGTTATGCAAATTTTCCCACATAGTGAGGTAGATATGTGGGGGCGTGTTAGAACGAGCCGTTTTAGGTAGGTGTGGCTGACTCTTAACTTTTATAAAGAATATCTCTTTGGATTTGAGACTTTAGTCTTTGAAAATTTACAGATCTTCTTTATGCACCAAGAGCTTGTAACACTCCAAAGAGAAAGGAAAAAATGAAATTGCATCATATGACCCCTTTAACTTCCAGTCTGTGTTTGTTTATTGGTCTGGCTAGTGGCTAGTAATATGACGCCGACTACAAACGCAGTTAAAGTTAAGGTGATGAGTAGACTGAAGTTGGGCTCAGGTTGTTGTGCTGTGGGATGCAACCCAGTGTTTACTGAGTCTTGAAGGTAGACCAAGATGATGTATTACGCAGTGTAAGTGGTAGAGAATTCCATAATTTAGGAGCATTTACACTAAATGACCTACCACCTACAGTGGACAGCCGAAAACGATGAATGGACAAAAGACCAACCTCAGATGATCTGAGGGACCGGGCAGGAGAGTAGGAGTACAGTAGGTCAGACAGATATGGAGGCGCAAGACCATTTAATGCCTTATACGTTAGAAGTAATATCTTAAAGTGAATACGTGATGCCACAGGTAGCCAGTGAAGATCATGCAGTAGAGGAGTAATGTGAGCAGAACAACTGGTGGAGGTGAGAACTCTTGCTGCTGAGTTTCGAACATACTGTAACCTTGCAATAAGTTTTTTAGGCAGACCAAGAAATAGAGCATTGCAATAATCCAGACGTGATGTGATTAATGCATGAATTAAGATTTCAGCATCAGCTAGTGTTAGAGAACATCAAAGACGTGCAATATTACGAAGATGGAAAAAAGAGGTTTTAACAACAGAAGAAATATGAGAGGCAAAAGATAGAGATGAGTCAAATAAGACACCAAGATTACGGACAGATGAAGCAGGCTTAACATGAACCCCGTCAATTTCAAAGGACAGGTCAATCCTTTTGACTGAGGTAGCAGAGCCAATCATCAATATTTCAGTTTTGTTATTATTTAGTTTAAGGAAATTCAAGGACATCCAATGCTTGATATCCCTGATGCATGCAGTAAGTGAGTCAGGCAGTGATGACCTATCAGAGCTGGTGGTTAGGTAAATTTGAATGTCATCAGCATAGCAATGAAATTGAAGTCCATGCATGCATATGATGTCAACAAGTGGATATATATATAAATGATAAACAGAAGTGGACCAAGAACTGAACCTTGAGGAACACCCTGTGAAATTGGAGCAGTGGCAGATTTATACCCTTGTAAGGTGTTATATTTTCTACCAGTGATACCGATATCAGCAAGGCGAGAGATTAGTATTTCATGGCAGACTGTGTCAAATGCAGAGCTTAGATCGAGAAGAATCAAGATGTTTATTAACCCAGAATCCATGGACAGAAGAATGTCATTAACCACACGAAGAAGAGCAGTTTCAGTGCTATGTGATGAACGAAATCCTGACTGAAAAGGTTCAAAAAGGCAATAGGATTTAAGTAAGATCTCAATTGTGAAGCCACAACTTTTTCAAGAATTTTACTTAAGAATGGTAAATTTGAGATTGGCCTATAATTGTTCATATCTAGATGGTCAAGAGGGAATTACAGATGAATAACTAGCACAGACAAGAGTAAGTAACTCCCTAATCTCAGAGAAAAAATCTGAAGGAAATTTTGGAGGTCGATAAATTAAGATTACAGCCATTGATGTTTTGCCAGTAATTTTCAATGCAAGATATTCAAAAGATGCAATATTTAATATCTTAGATATTTTGATACTCTCACGACAAACTAGAGCCAACCCTCCACCTCTACGATGGAGACGAGGTTGAGAGAAATAGATGTACCCAGGTGGTGTTAAGAGGTTTAAATTTAAAAAAGTCATTGGGCACCTGCCAGGTTTCCGTCAAAAGTAGCATGTCCAGATTTGCGTCAATGATAATGTCATTTAGCACAGATGCTTTATCAGTTAAAGAGCGAGTGTTCAATAGCGCACATCGCATATCTGAAGATGCAATATTGCAGTTTCCAAGGACGGGATCAAAGCGTAATGGTCTCAGATTTCCAATGTTGATTACACGATTTTCCTGTTGTGTTTTACTAGAAGCACGGGTGTTGGTACAGATAACCGGAATACTATTTGAAGACAAGCAGTGATAAGTCCGAAGTTTCTTCCGTGAACGGTGTATGTAGCGGGGTCGGCATAAAATTCCAAGTTGTTCACACCATTTATAAGTTTCCAGAGCCAAGCGGAGATATCCTTTTAAAGTTCTAAGTTGAACAGAAGAAAATTGCAAAGCCATCTCGGGAGAAGTCACTTTATTAACGTCAGCCAAAAACAGCACAAAAAGACCAAAAAACAAAACCTGCAAATGGTTACGCGTCGACATGACCAAAAACCAATGGGGCCCACGCAACAACTAATTGGTTTAACTACGTTAGCCAGAACCGTATCGAATCCACAATCCACAGAAGGGAAGGCTACCCAACCATACCGAGGATTGACACCACAAAATGATAAAGAGAGTGGAAACTCACTGTATCAGATGTCGAGGAGGATATGGAAAGGAATGGAGAGGGCTCGCAGCCGATCAGTGTGACAGGATCACGAAAAAGGCCAGGTCAGTCATCCAAATCTTATTGAGTGAAGAAAGTAGTCCAGAATATAATCCAAGTAATCCAGATCTGTCGAATCCCAGCAGAAACACATCCAAAAACATATCAGCAAATAAACAAACAAACAGACAGGTACCAGCGTGAAGCAGCAGCACAAGCGCGCCAGCGTTCTCACACCGGAAGTGACGATTGATCAGTCTTTGATTTATTTGTGGCTACCCGCCACAACATCAGAACTGACCGTCACAAATAGATTTTCCAAAAGGCTTTGACTTTGTTTTTGGGATAAATTTTTTATTGATTTTACATATATAGGGTCATATACAATTATCCAAAATCATCTTCACAATAAACAACTCCCACTGCTAGCCAGGTCCTGCTAGCCAGATCTTCCTTTGTAACTCTGTGAAACCTAACCTGGAATCATCATTTAGAAGAAGCACAACTGGTTGCACTGGTATATCTTTTCCTATCATATCAGACAGTATTGATGAGATTTTTTCCCAAAACTTAAAAACTTTTTCACATTCCCACACCATATGCATGAATGTTCCCACTTGTTGGAAGGGACAAAAGGTACAGTGGGGACTAGGAGATGATTTAATGAGGAAACGTTTTTTTGGTGTCCAGTACAATCTATGACTAAATTTGAAATGAATTAATTGGTGGTTTGGATTTTTTGATGCACAGAATATATTTTTCCATACCGTCTCCCAATCAATCTGGTCCACAGATAGCTCCCTTACCCAGATCATGGGTGGTAATTGCTTTTGCTTAACTTCAAGAAGGCGAGGATAGACAGCAGACACTACATTTTGTTGAGAAGGATTAGAGAGCCAAATGTGAACTGGATGTGCTTCTAGAGCTGACCCCCAAGGGACTCCATATGCTCTGAGGGCTGAACGTAATTGCAAGAACAAAAAAAAGGATGATGCAGGTACATTAAAAGATGCAACTATATTTTGAAAGCTAAGCATGCCATTATCATCGCATATGTCAGCAAGAATCCTTATTCCCTGCTTTGACCACTGTTCAGAATGGTTCTGAACCACATTTAATGGTCCTATTACGCCATAAGGGAGTCTGTAGGTGCCATTTGTTCTTGTAACTTAATAAATTCTCCACTGCTCTGAAAGTGTTAATGGTGTTTGTTACAATGGGGCCGAATTATTGTTTACAGTACTTTAAAAAGAGTCCAGAGAAAAGTACATCTTCAAGTCTAATTGGTCTGTCAATTGCTGCTTCTATTTCTCTACAAGGTGTGGAAGTTGTAGAATCAAACCATGTCTTAACTGCACGCAGTTGGAATGCTTTATGATATGGTTCAAAATTGGGAAGGGAGAGACCTCCCTCCATTTTTGTACGCTGCAGTGTAGCCAATTTTAACTTTGGTTGTTTGCCATTCCAGAGAAAAGTGCGAATTAAAGAGTAAAGTCTTTTCCACCATTTTAAAAGAGGTGGCAAAGGAATCATGGTACTAAGAAAATTAACCCTAGGTAATATATTCATCTTTACAGTCGAGACTCTGGATTGCAATGATGCAGGAAGTGTCCTCCATCTGTCAGACTTTATCATAATTTATATGTACAATTTATTTTAGAGAAGGCCGTATAAAAATCCCTAGGTAAGTTATCTGATTCGTGATTGGGATAGTTGTTGTTATCACGATACTCTGAGCTTTTTTATTTAATGGTAGAAGAGATGATTTGGACCAATTGATCCTATATCCAGAAAATTTACCAAAACAATTAAATGTTTCAAGTATGTTTGGAATTTTACCTAAATCTGAAAAATACAGTAAAATGTAATCTGCATAGAGAGATATTGCATGTTGGGTATCCTTAATTGAAATGGAACAAATTTGATCTTGTCTTATTTTTTGAGCTAGAGGCTCGAGGCTTGAGGGACAATGCAAATAACATTGGTGAGAGGGGGCATCCTTGCCTCGTTCCTCTCAAGATATCAAATGGTTGGGAGTGTAAGCCGTTTGTTGCTATAATTGCTGATGGATTATCATAAATTATTCGTATCATATTAATAAATTTCTCGTCAAACCCAAATTTACCTAGCACCCTCCATAAATAATCCCAATTTAATCTATCAAAAGCTTTATCCACGACTAAGGATAGAACTGCACAAGGGGAATTTTTATCTTTACTTTCATTAATTACATGTAGCAACCGACGTATATTGTCTGCAGCCGAATGATGTGGAATAAAGCCAGATTGATCTCTATGAACTAATTTACAGATATATTTTCCAAGACGTAAAGCTAAGACCCTAGCATATATTTTTAAATCTGAGTTTATTAATGAGATTGGTCTAAAATTTGAACATTTAGTATGGTCCTTATCTTTTTTTGGAATTAAAGAGAGCTGTATTCATTTGTTTTTCAAAGTGTCCCTTTTGGATTGCTGTGTTTATTGCAGCATGCATAGTTGGTCCTAATATATACCAAAAATGTAAGATTAATTCTGGGGTGATCCCATCTGGCCCAGGTGCTTTCCCCTTCTTTGCCGTTTTTAATGCTGCATACAGCTCTTCAAGTGTTATAGGTTGGCTCATTTGCTTAGATTCACTTTGTGTTAATTGTGGTAGATCAATGTCATGTAGAAATGTATAACACTCAACCATATCTATACTATCCTTTGGCTGATATAGATCTTTAAAATGTTCTGCAAACGTGTTATTTATCTCTCTAGGATTGGCTATTAGGCCTTTTGTAGGTGAATAAATGGTATCAATAATGGCCCTAGCTTCACTTTGTCTAAGTTGTAACGCCAATAACTTCCTGGGTCTTGGCCAATTATAATAATAATTCTGCCGAACTCTATGCATAATGAATTCAACCTTTCTTCGAAGCAGATCGTTTAACCTAGACCTGGAACTCTTTAACGCACTTTCAACAGATCTTGAGAATTTCTTCTTCAACTCTGCCTCTTGGGAAAGGCAACTTTTTTCTAATTCCTCAATTTGTGCTTTTCTTAGTTTGTTTAAATGAGATGAAAAAGAGATAACAAAATCTCTAATAAAGCCTTTTGTAGCCATCCATACCATCATGTGGTTATCCACGCTATTAAGGTTTATGTTCAAAAGGTCTTTCAACTTATTTCTGAAATCTATTAAAAACCCAGAATCTTGTAGAAGAGTTGTATTAAATTGCCACCTTGGAGTTCTATCATGTGAGCAGTAAATAAACTTTGCCAACAGTGGGTTGTGGTCAGATATTACAGCAGGAAGGATTGCAATGCTCTCAAAACACATCCTGAATTCACGAGAACATAGAATATAATCTATTCTAGATTGTGTCTGATGTCTCGAAGAAAAGAAAGTGTAATCTCTAACCAATGGATTCTGAACACGCCATACAACTACGAGATTAAAGGTTTGCATAAAAGACTTAAAATTTGCTGATGTTATCTCTTGTGATTTAGTAAATATAGTAGTGGATTTATCAAGCATCAAATGTGCAAGTGCATTCATGTCTCCTCCAATAATGAGTGCATACTCATTTAAGAGCAGCAACTTGCGTGTTAACCACTGAAAGAAGTTTACATCAAAAACTGCTGGGGCATAGACAGAGACAAAAGCTATTTTCTTACCTTGAATATTTATACAGAAATAGCTCAATCTACCAGATTTATCATTACTACATTTTCCAATAACAAGAGGAAGGTTTCGTTTAATGAGTATAAGAGACCCCTTTGTTTTTGTGCCATCACTGGATGCAGCAATGACTTTATACGTATATATATGTATACGAGCAACATCGGCTGTTTTTAAATGAGATTCTTGGACTAAAGCCACATCTATGCAACGTCTGCGTAAACTATCCAAAAATGTAGTTCTCTTTATAGGACTATTTAAACCTCTGATGTTGACAGATATAACTGAAATCTTAACCTTTTTTTTTTTTTTAAAGTGACGTGACATGTGGCCAAGTATGGTGACCCATACTCAGAATTAGTGCTCTGCATTTATCCCATCCAAAGTGCACACACACAGCAGTGAACACACACACACCGTGAACACACACCCGGAGCAGTGGGCAGCCATTTTTTGCTGCGGCGCCCGGGGAGCAGTTGGGGGTTCGGTGCCTTGCTCAAGGGCACCTCAGTCGTGGTATTGAAGGTGGGAGAGAGCGCTGTACATTCACTCCCCCCACCTACAATCCCTGCCGGTACAAGACTCGAACCCGCAACCTTTGGGTTACGAGTTCGACTCTCTAACCATTAGGCCACGACTTCCCGAGACTGGGAAGAATTATCAAAGAGACTGTATACTTGAACTATATTAAAGGTCAAATAATGATTTGTTTTAAACATAAGTTCTTTGATTGCACATTTCGTTACTAACATAAAAGAGAAAATACATGGCAGGACGAAACTCCCCCCTCTCCCCGACTGCTGACTATTCCCCCACGTGTGTGTCGGAACCATGACAGCATCATACGTTCCACTGATCTGAGACTCACCCGCTCCCCTTCCGTGCGTAAACATCAAAAACAAAGGTTAACAGGAACAATAGAACTATAAATTGCACTTTCAACTGAAAGCATGCCTTTCTGCGTTAAATACTTTTAAAACTAGTGGTGTCCATCCGGAACAAAAAAGCAACCCTGAACAGTAATACCAAACTTAACAACGACGTTAGAGATGAAAGCATTTTAGCTTATCGGTAGTTTCTCACCATTGTGCATAACGCGCAGAATGGCTGGGTAAATCAGAAAAGACTGGATTCCTGCTGCCAGCAAATTCCTTCCGTGTATCAGTAAAGCTTCTCCATTTTTGCGAAGTATAAGCACTGTAGTCAGCAAAGAATTTCAGCCGATTCTCGCCATCCAGAATTGGTCCACTCTTGCTCACCTCTCTAGCCCCGTCTAAGATTGCTGAGATATCAAGACCGTCAGGCTCTTTAAAAATCATAGTGCGACCGGTCTCCGTGGACCTCTGCTGTCCATAGATGCGGTGGGCTCGTTCAATCTCTATCGGCCTGTTTGAGAGCGAAGGGATCCACTTTGGAAGCATTTCTTGGAGAAAGCGTATCGCGTCACCTCCCTCACGGTTCAGTGCAAGACCAACCATCCGAACGTTATTGCGTCTTTCTTGATCTTCCAATTCTGCCAGCTTTACTTGAAACTTAGATACATCCGATTTGCAGCCAATAACGTCTTGTTTCAGGCCTCTCGTCTCACGTTGGACATAGTCCACCTTGTCGATTAGCCCGCGCAGGATGGTCATCTGTGATTGAAATTCCGCAGTTAAAGACTGTATGCACTGTGTCACATCTTTCATCGCAATATGCACTGCGTTCCGGACAACTTCTTCCAACGTGTCTTGTTGCTTTGTTAATGCCGTCGAAATGGCGTCCGCCATGTTTTCACTGCAAGTTGAGGATTTCATCCTTTTCCAGTCTGAGTTTTCACATGCGACGGCGCAGCTTTCTTGTTGAAAGGTATATTTAGAATGTTCAATCTGAATACTTTAACCTGTTAAATGTTAATAAATAAGGGAGCATGACAGGACCTCTAAAGATCTGCAGCCATCACGTATCAGGCTTTGACTTTGTTGAATAAACATGAGCACTGCACATTTCAAAATCAAACGTAGCGTGTGTTTTTATATCACTGTATCTCTGTAGGAAATCGACTGTCTTTAGAAAATTTTCGATGTCATTTTCATTTCATCTTGTCTGTAATGCCTAATAAAGCAGCATTTGTGAGCACAGTGCTGCTTTGTGTACAGCCATTACCGGGGAAACCTCTATTTCTGGATCACCGCTGTGCGAAGAGAGGCTTGGCAGCCAGGCAAGACATAGTTTTAACTTGCTAGCTAATGTAATTTACTTTTTTATTTTGCTTGTTATCAGAAATAATCTACTATAGAGGGACTCTGTTGTTATGGATTCTTTGTGGAAGTTAAGTTTGGGCCACAAAAGTGTGCGTGTGCAGTTACATTTGTTTATGTTGTTGCTGTTGAAATCGTCTATAAATCAGCCTTAAGTCTTAGCACTGAATCCGGACCGTGTACAAATGAAGCCAGAGCACCTGCAGGTGATGGATTTATAGATTAGAAACTTCTGATGTTTTAAGCATCATATTAGCATAGGTACAGTGTTTGGTTCGCTAAATAGTTGCGTCCTTTGAGAAAAGAAACACATAAACGTTGTGCTAGATCCTGTTTGCCATAACAAATGGCATAATTTGCAGCTGTGCACATCTCCACGGTCCTCAATGTTTACTCTACTTCAAACACAAACTGACAGAGATGCTTGATTATGAAATAATCTGCAAAGCCTGTTGTCTCAGACTGAGCTAACGCTTTACAATAAAATTCCTATAGTTAACATTTGCCTAATGCATTAACTAACCTTAACAATTAGCAATACCTTTGTTAGAATATTTATTATATTTGTTAACGTTAGGTAATAAAAATACAACTGTTCGTTGCTATTTTTGTTAGCTCAGGTACGAATGTTAACAGATACAACTTTTAATTTTTAATAATGTATTAGTAAATGTTGAAATTAAAATGAATGTCAATCAATGCTTTAGAAGTACTGTATATTGAACCTTTGTGCTGTATTTTCTGTTTGCAATTTGACATGCAGTTATCATACGCTACACTTTGCCCACCCAGTTTTATGTAGGCCTACCCACTTGAACATTTCTGGCCTCGCCCCGTTCATTTGAACTAAATGCTGCTGAATATGTTATTTGTTTCGCAAGTTTTAATGGGTAGATCAGTAAAATGTTTTTCGTTCTCAATAGTAAGTTAGCTCGTGATCATGTAAGCAGGGGGGCCCGTCAAGTCAATTGGGGGGATCACTGCCCCCCAATGCCCCCACTTGGCGACGGGCCTGCCTCTCTTGTAACATATTTAGCTTATCACAGATATTTTACTTAGGTTTTTCAGCTTCTGAACGCAAGTGTAGCCAAACATTGGAGCGCTTAGATTAGCGAGCAAGGTCCTGGCAGATTGCCAGGATTGTAGACTCTTCTCAAAGGGTCATAGAATTCCAGGAGGGAGGCTGAGCAGAGGCGGGACAGAGGGAGGGATGGAGGGCCAGGTCCATGGACAGGAAGAGGAACTGGAGCCGGTGGAGCAGGAGACCAGGGCGGAGCCGAAGACCACCAGGGCGGGGCAGATGGAGCCGAAGATCCCCACGGTGGAGCTGATGGAGCTGAGGACCACTTCAGTGGAGCTGGCGGTGCAGGGAACACCCAAGGCGGATTAGGCGGGACTGGAATAGGGAGCAGTGAGTAACAGGACTGCAGCCGTAACAGGACAGGCAGACAGTTCAGAGACGGCATCGTTGGCCATGACAGGGCAGACTGAGAGTTCAGGGACAGCCTTCTTGGCCATGACAGGACAGGCAACGAATTCGGAGACAACATCCTTGGTTGTTACAGGACAAACAGAGAGATCAGAAGTGGGTGCCACCGCCCTGGGAGGAGGTGAAGCCGAAGACGGACACCTTGGGACTGACCTTGTGGCTCTGGGCATGGTCGACATGACGTGAAGTTCATTCACAGTAGAATAATACTGCATTGCCATTAACACAAAATTTATATCAATTTTATAATTTAAATAAATTCTGAAATGGAATTCCATTGTTTTCTTTCTCAACCACCTGACAAACTAGTCTTTTCCCATCAATGCATCAACAGAGTGGACATGTTACATATAAAGTTAGTCATTTTAAATCAATTTATTTAGAGACTCACAGGCTATTATTTTTGTGGCACATGGGCTCTCTCTTTAGTGGCAGCCATAATCTGCTAAAGATTAATGCCACAATGAAAAATTGTTAACACTTTATATTAAGGATCAATTCTCACTATTAACTAGCATGCATATTACTATGTTGGCTGTTTATTAGTACTTATAAAGCACATAGCCTATCAATGCCTTATTCTGCATGACCATATTTTAGCTTCCTTAATCCTACCACAAGCCTAAACTTAACAACTACCTTAATAACTATTAATAAGCAGCAAATTAGGAACTTATTTAGGCAAAAGTCATAGTTAATAGTGAGACCTGGACCTTAAAATAAAGTATGACTGACAAAATGAATATATTATCAGGCGGTTTGACTGTCAGAAATGACTCTGTTTGCTTATTTAAATTGAAGTGACGTGTGGCCAAGTATGGTGACCCATACTCGGAATTTGTGCTCTGCATTTAACCCATCCAAGTACACACACACAGTAGTAAACACACACACACACTGTGAACACACACCCGGAGCAGTGGGCAGCCAAATTGCTGTGGCACCCGGGGGAGCAGTCGGGGGTTCGGTGCCTTGCTCAAGGGTCTCACCTCAGTCGTGTTATTGAGGGTGGAAGAGAGCGCTGGTTTTTCACTTTCCCCCCCCTGACAATTCCTGCCGGACCTGAGACTCGAACCTGCAACCCGCAAGTCCGACTCTCTAACCATTAGGCCACGACTGCCCCCACTTATACATATTTCTAAGATTTGTAAAAGTCACGATTTGTTGCGTAAGCGTTGTCTGGGTGTGTCAATAAAAAGGAACTGTTTATGAATCAGATTGTTTTATGATGTTCACTGGAAATATTTTATTTTACCACCATTGTATGTAACCGGTTTCATCCAGCAGGCGGTTTTGTGCACAATTGATGTTTGTATGTGTTTTTCAGTTAGGTATCAATCAGTAAAAGGGTTTGCCAAGTCTATAAATGCAAAAGGTAAATCAAAGTGACTTGTATTTTGGTCTCACCTCAGTCGTGTTATTGAGGGTGGAAGAGAGCGCTGGTTTTTCACTTTCCCCCCCCTGACAATTCCTGCCGGACCTGAGACTCGAACCCGCAACCCGCAAGTCCGACTCTCTAACCATTAGGCCACGACTGCCCCCACTTATACATATTTCTAAGATTTGTAAAAGTCACGATTTGTTGCGTAAGCGTTGTCTGGGTGTGTCAATAAAAAGGAACTGTTTATGAATCAGATTGTTTTATGATGTTCACTGGAAATATTTTATTTTACCACCATTGTATGTAACCGGTTTCATCCAGCAGGCGGTTTTGTGCACAATTGATGTTTGTATGTGTTTTTCAGTTAGGTATCAATCAGTAAAAGGGTTTGCCAAGTCTATAAATGCAAAAGGTAAATCAAAGTGACTTGTATTTTATTCAATGTATTTTGCTTCATTTACCAAAAAGTGTAAATCTAATCCAAGGAGTTTTCAGAAGAAATGCCTCTCATGCCTCACATTGGGTGCATTCTGTCCATGAAGCCCTTGAAATAATTAGTACATTCAGTCTCATGTGAAACATGTGAAAGA
>NW_015657299.1:89846-96676 GCF_001515625.1 Sinocyclocheilus rhinocerous
CTCTTGCTCACCTCTCTAGCCCCGTCTAAGATTGCTGAGATATCAAGACCGTCAGGCTCTTTAAAAATCATAGTGCGACCGGTCTCCGTGGACCTCTGCTGTCCATAGATGCGGTGGGCTCGTTCGATCTCTATCGGCCTGTTTGAGAGCGAAGGGATCCACTTTGGAAGCATTTCTTGGAGAAAGCGTATCGCGTCACCTCCCTCACGGTTCAGTGCAAGACCAACCATCCGAACGTTATTGCGTCTTTCTTGATCTTCCAATTCTGCCAGCTTTACTTGAAACTTAGATACATCCGATTTGCAGCCAATAACGTCTTGTTTCAGGCCTCTCGTCTCACGTTGGACATAGTCCACCTTGTCGATTAGCCCGCGCAGGATGGTCATCTGTGATTGAAATTCCGCAGTTAAAGACTGTATGCACTGTGTCACATCTTTCATCGCAATATGCACTGCGTTCCGGACAACTTCTTCCAACGTGTCTTGTTGCTTTGTTAATGCCGTCGAAATGGCGTCCGCCATGTTTTCACTGCAAGTTGAGGATTTCATCCTTTTCCAGTCTGAGTTTTCACATGCGACGGCGCAGCTTTCTTGTTGAAAGGTATATTTAGAATGTTCAATCTGAATACTTTAACCTGTTAAATGTTAATAAATAAGGGAGCATGACAGGACCTCTAAAGATCTGCAGCCATCACGTATCAGGCTTTGACTTTGTTGAATAAACATGAGCACTGCACATTTCAAAATCAAACGTAGCGTGTGTTTTTATATCACTGTATCTCTGTAGGAAATCGACTGTCTTTAGAAAATTTTCGATGTCATTTTCATTTCATCTTGTCTGTAATGCCTAATAAAGCAGCATTTGTGAGCACAGTGCTGCTTTGTGTACAGCCATTACCGGGGAAACCTCTATTTCTGGATCACCGCTGTGCGAAGAGAGGCTTGGCAGCCAGGCAAGACATAGTTTTAACTTGCTAGCTAATGTAATTTACTTTTTTATTTTGCTTGTTATCAGAAATAATCTACTATAGAGGGACTCTGTTGTTATGGATTCTTTGTGGAAGTTAAGTTTGGGCCACAAAAGTGTGCGTGTGCAGTTACATTTGTTTATGTTGTTGCTGTTGAAATCGTCTATAAATCAGCCTTAAGTCTTAGCACTGAATCCGGACCGTGTACAAATGAAGCCAGAGCACCTGCAGGTGATGGATTTATAGATTAGAAACTTCTGATGTTTTAAGCATCATATTAGCATAGGTACAGTGTTTGGTTCGCTAAATAGTTGCGTCCTTTGAGAAAAGAAACACATAAACGTTGTGCTAGATCCTGTTTGCCATAACAAATGGCATAATTTGCAGCTGTGCACATCTCCACGGTCCTCAATGTTTACTCTACTTCAAACACAAACTGACAGAGATGCTTGATTATGAAATAATCTGCAAAGCCTGTTGTCTCAGACTGAGCTAACGCTTTACAATAAAATTCCTATAGTTAACATTTGCCTAATGCATTAACTAACCTTAACAATTAGCAATACCTTTGTTAGAATATTTATTATATTTGTTAACGTTAGGTAATAAAAATACAACTGTTCGTTGCTATTTTTGTTAGCTCAGGTACGAATGTTAACAGATACAACTTTTAATTTTTAATAATGTATTAGTAAATGTTGAAATTAAAATGAATGTCAATCAATGCTTTAGAAGTACTGTATATTGAACCTTTGTGCTGTATTTTCTGTTTGCAATTTGACATGCAGTTATCATACGCTACACTTTGCCCACCCAGTTTTATGTAGGCCTACCCACTTGAACATTTCTGGCCTCGCCCCGTTCATTTGAACTAAATGCTGCTGAATATGTTATTTGTTTCGCAAGTTTTAATGGGTAGATCAGTAAAATGTTTTTCGTTCTCAATAGTAAGTTAGCTCGTGATCATGTAAGCAGGGGGGCCCGTCAAGTCAATTGGGGGGATCACTGCCCCCCAATGCCCCCACTTGGCGACGGGCCTGCCTCTCTTGTAACATATTTAGCTTATCACAGATATTTTACTTAGGTTTTTCAGCTTCTGAACGCAAGTGTAGCCAAACATTGGAGCGCTTAGATTAGCGAGCAAGGTCCTGGCAGATTGCCAGGATTGTAGACTCTTCTCAAAGGGTCATAGAATTCCAGGAGGGAGGCTGAGCAGAGGCGGGACAGAGGGAGGGATGGAGGGCCAGGTCCATGGACAGGAAGAGGAACTGGAGCCGGTGGAGCAGGAGACCAGGGCGGAGCCGAAGACCACCAGGGCGGGGCAGATGGAGCCGAAGATCCCCACGGTGGAGCTGATGGAGCTGAGGACCACTTCAGTGGAGCTGGCGGTGCAGGGAACACCCAAGGCGGATTAGGCGGGACTGGAATAGGGAGCAGTGAGTAACAGGACTGCAGCCGTAACAGGACAGGCAGACAGTTCAGAGACGGCATCGTTGGCCATGACAGGGCAGACTGAGAGTTCAGGGACAGCCTTCTTGGCCATGACAGGACAGGCAACGAATTCGGAGACAACATCCTTGGTTGTTACAGGACAAACAGAGAGATCAGAAGTGGGTGCCACCGCCCTGGGAGGAGGTGAAGCCGAAGACGGACACCTTGGGACTGACCTTGTGGCTCTGGGCATGGTCGACATGACGTGAAGTTCATTCACAGTAGAATAATACTGCATTGCCATTAACACAAAATTTATATCAATTTTATAATTTAAATAAATTCTGAAATGGAATTCCATTGTTTTCTTTCTCAACCACCTGACAAACTAGTCTTTTCCCATCAATGCATCAACAGAGTGGACATGTTACATATAAAGTTAGTCATTTTAAATCAATTTATTTAGAGACTCACAGGCTATTATTTTTGTGGCACATGGGCTCTCTCTTTAGTGGCAGCCATAATCTGCTAAAGATTAATGCCACAATGAAAAATTGTTAACACTTTATATTAAGGATCAATTCTCACTATTAACTAGCATGCATATTACTATGTTGGCTGTTTATTAGTACTTATAAAGCACATAGCCTATCAATGCCTTATTCTGCATGACCATATTTTAGCTTCCTTAATCCTACCACAAGCCTAAACTTAACAACTACCTTAATAACTATTAATAAGCAGCAAATTAGGAACGTATTTAGGCAAAAGTCATAGTTAATAGTGAGACCTGGACCTTAAAATAAAGTATGACTGACAAAATGAATATATTATCAGGCGGTTTGACTGTCAGAAATGACTCTGTTTGCTTATTTAAATTGAAGTGACGTGTGGCCAAGTATGGTGACCCATACTCGGAATTTGTGCTCTGCATTTAACCCATCCAAGTACACACACACAGTAGTAAACACACACACACACTGTGAACACACACCCGGAGCAGTGGGCAGCCAAATTGCTGTGGCACCCGGGGGAGCAGTCGGGGGTTCGGTGCCTTGCTCAAGGGTCTCACCTCAGTCGTGTTATTGAGGGTGGAAGAGAGCGCTGGTTTTTCACTTCCCCCCCCCTGACAATTCCTGCCGGACCTGAGACTCGAACCTGCAACCCGCAAGTCCGACTCTCTAACCATTAGGCCACGACTGCCCCCACTTATACATATTTCTAAGATTTGTAAAAGTCACGATTTGTTGCGTAAGCGTTGTCTGGGTGTGTCAATAAAAAGGAACTGTTTATGAATCAGATTGTTTTATGATGTTCACTGGAAATATTTTATTTTACCACCATTGTATGTAACCGGTTTCATCCAGCAGGCAGTTTTGTGCACAACTGATGTTTGTATGTGTTTTTCAGTTAAGTATCCATCAGTAAAAGGGTTTTCCAAGTCTATAAATGCAAAAGGTAAATCAAAGTGACTTGTATTTTATTCCATGTATTTTGCTTTATTTACCAAAAAGTGTAAATCTAATCCAAGGAGTTTTCAGAAGAAATGCCTCTCATATGACATGTTGGGTGCATTCTGTCCATGAAGCCCTTGAAATACTTAGTACATTCAGTCTCATGTGAAAGATATGGAAGGAATTAAAATGGTTTTGGGTTTAGGATGTTGTGCACAAAATGAAATGCTTTTGGTGCAAAATGCATAAAGGTGTAACTAAATAAAAGAAGAAAAATAATTGCATTTCGTGTCACATTTTTTCAGTGCATGAAATTAGCTAGGTACACTTAAAGTGATTAATTCTTACATCATGAACTGTCTTTTAGTGATCCTTTAGGCCTACAGATTTTCAACTGTAAGCAAATGAGCAACTTTATGCATGTTCTAGCATTTAAACTAATTTAAACCCCCAAAATGATTTTTTAAACACAGTAAAAGTACTCTGTGCACATCATGCTCTATATTCTAAATCATATGACTTCAGAATGCAGAGCATGATGCTTATAGAGTTCTTTAATGGTACTTTTTAATCATTTCTCTCTTTAATCAATTTAATTTTTCTCAAAGATACAGAAATAAGCAATAAGCATAAACCAAACACATCTAGTAGAATCTTAATAAAAAACTATGTTCTCAATCGTATTAACAATATATTTCTAATTGGTTATTACTACCTGAATATATATATATATATATATATATATATATATATATTGTCATGAATTCCCTTTGAGTACATTAAAGAACCTACAGTACCTTCACTCCGTAGGTCTAAAGACTAAAAGTCAAGTTAGGAGTCTTGGTGTCTTTTTGAATCAGGGCTCCAGATCGTGACTAAATGCCACTGCGCCTAAATTTAGTTGAAGCTTGAACTGGTGCCACTAAATTGCTCAAGTGATGAGCATTTCCTTTCTTGAGACATGCGAAGGAAGAACATTATGTTCTCTCTGTGTTGACTTTTTTTTTTTAATTATTGTGAAGTGAAAGGAATGAATAGCGATTCTCTCTCTTTGCACGGACACAAAGACCACTAATTATTATTAGAATAATCCTGGACTGTCCCTGCTCTCTTGGTCGCATAGCAGGCTCATAATTGTATGGCTGTGGTCCGTTATACAAGTATGAATAAACATTTACAATTTCCTCAGTGTCCGAACTGTTATTGCGATCCATTGTTTTCCTATTGTTTAAACTGACTGCACTCCCTCCCGATTTATTTTTGTTTATAGTATCTTTTGGGTGTTTAAGTATAACAGTTGACGCAGGCTGTGTGTTAACTATTTGTTTATTGAAACTATTCACGGGGAAGACACCAAGGCCTGTTGAGAACCAGCGATCTCTTTTAGCATTATTTGCTGAACTATTCTGCACTATTGAGCTTGCTATTAGCTCATTATTCGTCGTGGGATGTGACTGAGGAATCAGATAGACCTTTCGAGTCACCGGAAGCACTCAAAGGTCCTCTGACATCGAGGGAAGGTACGAGACGCTACCGGATAGTGCACCCAGCCACCGGGAGTGTTGGGTGTTCCTCCGGCCTCGTGGGATGGACGGCTGTTCGTGGGGGATTGTGTAGCCGGACACGGGAGAGTATCAGGACTGCTTAAAGAACACAGGTACATTCTATTGGTTTTATTTTGCTCACTGAAGAGCGAAGAGGCCAATTTGCAGTTTCAAAGGCCCCTACGCACACAAGCAATGTCTCAGGCCTGCATCGGGGTGGTGTGTGAGTGTGTTTATGTGTGTGAGTAGGCCCACGTTGGTTTATATTCTGTCTACTGAAATCGTATTACCATTTTACAGTCACAGTTCAAAGATAGTGAAAAGTGTTACTTTATACCCTCTGTTTGGGAACTATTCACTGTGAGACTTTATAATTTGGTTATATCAGTGCACTGGGTATTAAGTGAGTTACTGAATTTAATATTTCACTGTGAATTTACTCTTTATGAGTTAGGGAGTGTTTACCAAGAGCATCCTAAGGGAGACACGTTAAAGTTCTTTGAAACTCATCGAGTGGGGTACATTTCCCTAGGGGATACATTGTTTATTTCATTCTGTGTATTCATATTGTACATTGAGTATTAATATCTGTATTTATTCATATTGAATTTACCTATTGGTTATTACTAGAATATCTCTGCTGAGTATTCCTATTTGATGTCTATACAGTTCTACTAATAATATATACATATAACTATATACTTTATTTTCTCTCATTTCCTTTTTTCTGTTTTATAAATAAATCCCCTTTGATGTATAACCTTATCAGTTTATTTAATTATCAGTGAAGTTCATATCTCTAAACAGTGGTATCAGAATAAGGGTCTAGATTTAAAGTCGAGAGACACCAATTAAAGGAATGTGCTCCACCCGGTGCTCCACCCTACAGAGCTTAGGCCAGGCCAGCCTAAGAGGGCAGGGGGCGCTACACAAACATTGAATGTTTAATATTCTAGTTGTCAAAATAAATTAACTGCAACAGTTCTGTCATACCTAAATTGAACTCAGTACAAATGAAAAAAAATATTCTACATTTGCAAGAATGTGCAGAAGTCAGCAGTGCATAAGTGTAAAATTAATTTCATACAAAACTAACACAAAATGTATTTCTATATTGAGTACAAATGCACAGTGCTCACATTTATTTATGCATGAAATTACAAATAAAAAAATTACATATCACCCCTTGTGGCTAAATTTTTGTTGTAAACCTATTTCACAAGGAGACTATTTGTAACTATTAGCAACTGAACAAATAAAATAATGGCAATAGATACACTGTAACGGAAGAGGTCTGACGCAACAGGTTAGTATATATAAAACAGGTTTATTTGATCACAGAGAGTGGGGTAGGGTCCAGAGGATGTGATGGTGAGTGAATAGTTCGAAGGATATGATGAGTGGGGGAATCCGAGTCTTTGGCTTTACAGGAGC
>NW_015657299.1:96686-100959 GCF_001515625.1 Sinocyclocheilus rhinocerous
CCCCGACGTCGTGGTGGTCTACCTCTGCCCCGAGGTGCCGGCTGATCAGGATTGGCAGCATGGAACTCAGACATTAAGGCGGGGTCCAATATATTGGTCCTAGGTACCCATGAGTGTTCCTTGGGTCCATATCCTTCCCAGTCCACGAGGTATTCCAGCTGATTATTTTCCGCCGGGCTGAGCTTCCTCGAGAAGAAGGCACATGGGTGGAGTGTGGCTGGGTTCCCCTCCTGCTGGGACAGCACTGCCCCAACTTCTGTAGTGGAGGCGTCGACTTCCACGACGAATGGGAGGTCGGGATCTGGATGGACTAAGGTGCACTTTTCAGCCTTGAGGAATAAGTGGTGCTCTCTCAGGCGTTGGAGGACCTCCGCAAAGTGCTGGCGATGTTCGGCCTGGCTCCGGGAGTAGATGAGGATGTCAAATTAATATATTATCAGGCGGTTTGACTGTCAGAAATGACTCTGTTTGCTTATACATGTTTCTAAGATTTGTAAAAGTCACGATGTGTTGCGTAAGCATTGTCTGGGTGTGTCAATAAAAAGGAACTGTTTATGAATCAGATTGTTTTCTGATGTTCACTGGAAATATTTTATTTTACCACCATTGTATGTAACCGGTTTCATCCAGCAGGCGGTTTTGTGCACAATTGTTGTTTGTATGTGTTTTTCAGTTAGGTATCAATCAGTAAAAGGGTTTGCCATGTCTATAAATGCAAAAGGTAAATCAAAGTGACTTGTATTTTATTCAATGTATTTTGTTTCATTTACCAAAAAGTGTAAATCTAATCCAAGGAGTTTTCGGTAGAAATGCCTCACATATGACATGTTGGGTGCATTCTGTCCATGAAGATGTTTTGTGTCCTTGAAATAATTAGTACATTCAGCCTCATGTAAAAGACATGGAAGGAATTAAAATGGTTTTGGGTTTAGGATGTTGTGCACAAAATGAAATGCTTTTGGTGCAAAATGCATAAAAGTGGAACTAAATAAAAGAAGAAAAATAATTGCATTTCGTGTCACAATTTTTTCAATGCATGAAATTAGCTAGGTACACAAAGTGATGAATTCTTACATCATGAACTGTCCTTTAAGCCTACAGATTTTCAACTGTAAGCAAATGAGCAACTTTATGCATGTTCTAGCATTTAAACTAATTTAAACCCCCAAAATTATTTTTTTAAACACAGTAAAAGTACTCTGTGCACATCATGCTCTATATTCTAAATCATATGATTTCAGAATGCAGAGCATGATGCTTATAGAGTTCTTTAATGGTGCTTTTTAATCATTTCTCTCTTTAATCAAGTTACTTTTTAATCAAGTTAAAGCAATAAGCATATAAACCAAGCACATCTAGTAGAATCTTAATTTTAAAAAAACCGATGTTCTCAGTCTTATTAACAATATATTTCTAATTGGTTATTACTTATATATATATATATATACGGATTGAAATTAACTTTTTCACTCACCAGACAATTTGGTTTCTAAATTAAGTTACCGGCCATTCATAACTTCTACTAGCCAAAAAAAAAAAAAATCTGACACTATACACCAACAGCTTGAGGCTGTCTACACTGGACGTGACAAAGCGACCGTTGCAAATCATTTTGTGTCAGTACTAGGGGTGTGCGATACTAACAAAAATAAAATAATAATATCTCAATATTTTCTGGAATTTTATCTAAAATCTTTTATATAAAGATAATTAGACAATATTTTGCTGCGTGTGTTTGTTGCGACACCATCCATAAGCAGCTTTATTAGGGATAGTCAGACAAAACAGGGGTCGAATACCGGCAAGACAAATCAGCAGAGGCTAGGCAAGGGACGGAGTCGTAACAGGCGAGAGATCAGAGCAGGCAGCTAGCAAACACAGTCCAGGAGAACAATCCGAGTAAGGGCAGGCAGAGAACAGTCAGGAGATCAGGAAACAGGTTGAGGTCAAACACAATGAAAGTAAACACGAGTAGAACTCTCAGAAATGACAGCCAGGGCAAATCAAGACTTCGCAGAGAGTCTGTGTGCATGAGAGGCTTAAATGTGTGTGTGTGTGGGTAATGAGGTGCAGGTGTGAGTGATCAGTCCCAGGAATGAGGGATGATGGGAATTGGAGTCCAAATAAGAGATGGTTAATATTCTGGAGATGGTTCCCTCTGGTGGTGAGGAGAAAGCGGTACGGGAGCCTCCTCTGTAACAGTGTTATTGTGCTGATATCTTAAGGACTACGGTGGACAGCTGACTCCTAAAGTTTTTGATATATATTTCATATTCTGTGTGGTCAGTTCACAGCAGTGATAGAAATGAATCTTTTTCAATAAGAAAAAGTTAAGTTTAAATAGATTTGTACCTTTTATGGGCATTTTTACATACAGGTGCATCTCAATAAATTAGAATGTCGTGGAAAAGTTCATTTATTTCAGTAATTCAACTCAAATTGTGAAACTTGTGTATTAAATAAATTCAGTGCACAAAGACTGAAGTAGTTTAAGTCTTTGGTTCTTTTAATTGTGATGATTTTGGCTCACATTTAACAAAAACCCACCAATTCACAACAAATTAGAATACTTCATAAGACCAATACATTTTTAGATGCTAGTGTGATGATGCTATGGCATGACATGGCATATGTAGAAATTTATGTAAGCCAAGATTTAAAAAAAGAGGTTTAAAAATATTAGGCTAACATTTTGTCACACCAGGGGCACACACCATCATTTCAGAAGTGACAGAAATGTCAAATACAATAATTTTATGTATTATTCTTTTTTTTTTTTTTTACAAGGAATTATTTTCTTATTTCTTACTTTGAATTTGCTATAATAAATCAAATACACTGCTGAATAATAATCAATCATTTGCAATCTATAATTTTTTTCCTAATGGAAATTTTATGATTGTTTTATATACTACAAACAATTATTTCAATTTTCTGCACAGAACAAGGTAGAAAATATACTTTATAGTTTCTGTACTGTAATAAATGTTATGTCAATTAGCACACATACATTTTATTTATTTATTGTGTTTATTGTCTTAACGTTTCAGTTCATTCTGCTTTTTATTCAGCTTAGCTGCAGATATAGCCTGGCATGTCTATGAGCGTGAGATCACTTCTCTTTCAGTGCGAAAACTTCTTTATCTAATTTTCATTAGATTGTTAAATAATTGACATTGTTAAAACACATTTATCATTCACTGGATCTGTGCGTATGCTTTAGACACTTACATTTTTGCTCTGTCCATGCAATAAATGCGCAGCCTTCGACTGCTCAGGTAATGTCGTCGATATGACTGAGAGCCATTGAAAAACTACAGAAAAGTAAATCTACTTCACTTTAGCATTACTGGCCAAGGGTACTAATGAGAGATCACACATCAGCTGCTCAAAAAATGTGTCAGTGAGACGAATGGAGCACGAGCGCAATCCTGTGACAGTCACAGGCGGTTAGTGGAGCGCGTGAAGGAGAGGTGCGAGGGCACGAACACTGTTCAAGGTCTCCATTAATTTGTGCTTGTAGTAATTTAACGTGTAAAAAATTTCGAAAGCATTGAATCGCTATAGAAATCGTGATTCATCCGATTCTTAGCATTTTAAATCGATTACTGTCCAAAATCGGCGATTCACGATTCAAAAATCCATGTTTCAAGATCGATGCATTGCATCGTCAGGGTTTGTAATCGATGTATCGAGAAACCGAGTGAATCGTTACACCCCTACTCCTCACACGAACTTCAAGAGAAAAGCTATTTGTGTGATGGCGTGTTCAGAGTCAGACAGATCATGTTCAAACCACACTTGGCCAATCCAAACACAGCTCTAAACGCATTCACTTGGTTTATACCAGAGAACTTCATTTGCCATTAAAGGGGTCATATGATCCAGCTAAAAAGAACATTATTTTGTGTATTTAGTGTAATGCAATGTGTTTACGTGGTATAAGGTTAAAAAAAACACGTTATTTTCCACATACTGTACATTATTGTTGCTCCTCTGTTCCCTGCCTTTCTGAAAGGCAAAGCTCATTGTTCTGAAAAGCGAGGTGTGCTGTGATTGGCCAGCTATCCAGTGCGTTGTGATTGGCCGAATTCCTCAAGCATGGGACGTAAAAGTGTTATGCCCCTTACCAGGTTCAGGCAATTTTCCGCCGTAAAATGCGCTGCACACACTCGAATATTTGGGTTGAAGTGTTCTGAAACAGTGTTGTAAATAAAACTTAACCACTGATTTCTAGTCGTGTCTTCTTTTGGAAGACCAAACAAAGTAGTTT
>NW_015657299.1:101611-118102 GCF_001515625.1 Sinocyclocheilus rhinocerous
GGTCGTGTCTTCTTTTGGAAGACCAAACAAAGTAGTTTCGCTTTCAAAACGAATCACACAGCGTCTTCACGACATGGCGGCGGAGGCAACAACAATACTACAGCGAGAATAAAAGTTATGCCTTCTTTCTTTGCGTGAACATTTGGGCGGCGTTATGCAAATCTTCCCACACATTGATGTAGATATTTGGGGGCATGCCTATTAATGCCTTACTCTGCATTACCATATTTTAGCTTCCTTAATCCTACCACAAGCCTAAACTTAACAACTACCTTACTAACTATTAATAAGCAGCAAATTAGGAACTTATTGAGGGAAAAGTCGCAGTTAATAGTGAATAAGTGTTCCCTATTCTAAAGTGATACCGTTTTTTCTTAGTATTTCTGTCTTGTTTTCCAGTGCGAATGTCTAAAGATTCTTAAAGATCAAGACATGTTTACTTGAGAAGCAAAAAGACATGTCTTGTTTCCTGTGGAATTTTAATTATGATTAAAACAAGAACACATATCTGCCAAGTATCTGCCAAACAAAGTAAATAAAGTTCATTAAAACAAGTTTTCATACCCCGTTGACAGATATTTGTTGTTGTTTCAAGCATATTGGGCGGCGTTATGCAAATCTTCCCACACATTGATGTAGATATTTGGGGGCATGCCTATTAATGCCTTACTCTGCATTACCATATTTTAGCTTCCTTAATCCTACCACAAGCCTAAACTTAACAACTACCTTACTAACTATTAATAAGCAGCAAATTAGGAACTTGTTTAGGCAAAAGTCATAGTTAATAGTTAGTTAATAGTGAGAACTGGACTTTAAAATAAAGTATGCCCGAAAAAATTAATATATTATCAGGCGGTTTGACTGTCAGAAATGACTCTGTTTGCTTATACATGTTTCTAAGATTTGTAAAAGTCACGATGAATGTTTGTTGCACGACTAAATGCCACTGCGCCTAAATTTAGTTGAAGCTTGAACTGGTGCCACTAAATTGCTTAAGTGATAAGCACTGCCCTTCTTGAGAAATGCGAAGGAAGAATATTAAACTGCAAACTTTTGGATAATTATGTCAGAACTGAGAGACAAATTTTGTGAAATTGAAAAATCATATTTAAAAAATTTCACTCCTTGTTCAGTTTTAAAAATGTCATATCTTATGATGGATTTTCATGAAAATCTGGGGCAAGATTTAAAACAGCCGAAATAAATGAAGGCATGAAAGTAACAAGTTTCCAATACAGTTTTAATCTGACCTTCCTTTAACAAAAAGACAAAGTGGAAATAATTAATAATAATTAATAATAATAATTAGAGTGGGATATATAAATAAATAGCCCTACAACCAAAACAGAGAGACTGTGACAATCATATTTTATCAGAACAACTGTTGTCTGCCACACAAATGGAAATACACAAATAGAATAATTTCATTCTAAACTTTCATAATATTCACTGATTAAGCACACCATGTTGGCTATGTCAAAGTTAAAGTACACACCCAACACAATTCTGATCTCTTGATATCAATGAATTTGCATGATCAAGTAAGTTACATGGAAGAAAATCCTTGTAGTTTCATTGTAGACGTGTGTGATTTTATACGTGTCTAGACTTGCAGTTTAGTTTCAGAGCCCTATAAAAGAGCATCTTCTGCCCGATCCAAGAGACAACAGCTGCTGAGTTGTTATTGAAGTCTGAGGATTTTACAAGACTAACAACAGTGAGTATATCATTTAAAGGTTTATTTAATGTATTTTCAGCAATAGGGGCAATTAAAATGCTTAATCTTATTATAACTGGAATGTGAATCCAGTCTTTTTCAGTAATTAGAATTATTACTAAATTAAATAACATGACAATGACCTGCACACTACCAAAAGGGCATAAATACACAATCAGTGTGAAAGTGAAAAAATTATGCAGGCAATTTTTATTTTAAAGTTTTCACATTTCCATACATTAACATCTGTACAATGTTAGTTAAATATTGTATGTATAATTGGCAAGAAATGCACTGCTGCAAAAATGAACCAATAATCAGTACATAAAGCCATCAAAGATTTTTTTTATTTATTTGACTCTATTAAAGAGTACAACTTCTGCAAGGATGTGACAAGGAGGTGACTTCATGGCTGAACAGCCCTAATATGGCCATTTAATATTATATTTCAAAGTATCTTTAATTAACTAAAATAAACTAAATATTTAGTTCATAGCAATTAATGTATTAGCGGAAACACTTATATTTAGCTAAACTTCACACAAATCTTTTATTTTATTTACTTTTGTCCATTAGTCTATGTTTGGACTAGTTTTGTATTTACTTGTACTTGACATGTATAATGTCGACATGTATGGCTGGATGGATGGATGGGGAAAACATCTTACCATATTAGCATTCTTAGGTACACATTAATTTCTGAGGTATTCGGGGCCCCTGATGATTTACAGAAGATTTTGTCCTAATAGATTTCAAAATGTCAACTCTTGTTTTACAGATGAGTGCATCCAAACTTCAGGAAAGGTATGTAATCCTGCTCGGATTCCTAGAATGATGGAAGCTGTGCACTTCATTATATAAGTACTGTGTTGTATTACTTACACAACTAGCATCTAATAAATTTGATATTTCTGATGATTAATGGCTTTAGACTTAATTGTATTGAAATTTAGAATATCCAGATATGTTAAATAGCAGTAAGTGATGTTCAGCACTGGTCAGTCTGTCTGTGTTTCGGCTGCAGTGGTGAGGTGAGAATCAAACACTCTCTGAATAAGGATGAGGAGGACTTTATAGTCACCAGGAGACAATCTGTTTTTCCAATTCTGGAGAACCTTGATACACACTGCAGTCAGGTTAAGCGTCCTATACTGTACTGTACATCTGCCTGGCTATTCCTTCTTGAAATAACCTACACATTATTATAGCTGATGAATGTAGACTCAAACTGTGTGCATTTCAGGATGAAGTGCCAAACATTGCATTACTGGGTTCTGGAGGAGGACAAAGAGCCATGGTGGGTTTGCTGGGATCCCTGGTTCAGCTTGATAAAGCGGGTCTTCTGGACTGCATCCTTTATCTGAGCGGAGTCTCTGGATCCACCTGGTACGAACCCTAAGAAAACACACACACATTCTTGCATATGTGGTTTACGGGGACTGTCCATAGGCGTAATGGTTTTTATACTGTACAAACTGTATTTTCTATCGCCCTACACCAACCCTACACCTAAGCCTACCTCTCACAGAAAACTTTGTGCATTTTTAGATTTGAAAAAAAAAAACACCATTTAGTATGTTTTTTAAGCCTTTTGGTTTATGGGGACACAGGAAGTGTCCTCATAAACCATGTTTACGTTGTAGTACCCATGTCATTATACACATTTGTGTCCTCATAAACCATATATACCAGAACACACACACACACACACACACAGAGAGATATATATAAATGTAAAAAACGACAGCAGTATGTTCTTCAGTGTTGGGGAAAGCTATTTAAAAGTAGCGTATTACAATATTGCGTTACTCCCTACAAAAGTAACCAATTGCATTACTTAGTTACTTTTTATGGAAAGTAATGTGTTTCATTACTTTTCCATTACATTTTCTCATCTGGGCTGAACATATCTGTTTGTTTTTGACATAAACAGTTCTTTTTTTTTTTTTTTTTTGCAAATGTAAAGCTAAAAGTGAAATAAATAAACCTCTGGCTGTAGAAAATGTAAATTCACGTCTGTACAGTAGAGGAGGCAGCTCAAACAAACCTTTCAGCTGTGCTGCCATTCTGGATTACATGACAAATAGGATGCAGGAGAAGAATGTTCAACACTCTTCTGCAATTAAAAATAATGGTGTGTTTATCTAAAGTAATTTTTGCATATTAGTATGGTTGAATTAGATCAGTGAAGGTCAGCAGAATAGACACTGGTTAATAAAATGGGATTAAATACAGAAAGGCTATTCAACTTTTAATTATTGCAGGTTTGCATCATATTCTGAGCTTGCTCTTCACTGTTTTTATTAATTTTGAAGAATACTGCATCTGTTTTTGTGCAAGTGAGATGAGTAAAGGCATGTTCACATTTAGTCTAGACTCTAGAACTACTGCTGGTGTTACTTATTTGAAAAAGTAACTCAGATATTTTCTTGTAAATTAAAAAAATAATGTGTTATTTTACTGTAAAAATATAAGTTGCTGCTTTAAAATGTTTCAAGTACAATCAATTTAGCTGTATAAGTAATTTCAACTTAAATTACATTAAACTGACTTTAAAAATGAGTTGAATCTTGCATACCTTATAAATGAAAATTGTTTAACTTATTTTAATGTAATGTAAAAACGTTGTCATGATTCATTGATTATATATATATTAGTTAATTGAAAAAAGTAATCTGATTACGTAACTTGCACTACTTGTTATGTGTTAGCCACAACACTGTTCTATTCTGAAGGTGCATGGCCTCCTTATACCAAGAACCAGACTGGTCCACCAAACTAGAGACCGTGAAGAACAAAATCATCGAGAGAATCAGCGGTCCTGCAGTCAGCTGGGGAGATGCATTTGCCAAACTGAAGAAATATTACTATGAGAAAGACATCTTCAGCTTGACTGATGTCTGGGCAGCGATCCTCGTCACAACATACGTCAAAGAGGTCTGTAAATATTCCTAACACAACCCTCCATGATTTACGTGCTTCATGTTGAATGTTTTAATAGACTGTTTTAATGCTGTAACATTGTTCAGATATGGGCGTCGGAAGAAATAAAAAATGTGGGTGGGTCCACCCCCTGAAAAAATTTACTGGAGCTATGCCATTTCCTGTATTTTGGTCAAAAGTCTAGTTCGTTGTTTTGAAAAAGAAAGGGAAAAAAATACTGTGGCTAGCTAGTTAGCCTAGCAAAAACGTCAGATAACTGAGTTATAACAACATAATGCATGTGTAACTGTAATTCAGTGCTGCAACAAAGAATACATGATGCCTTTAAAAGCAATAGGCGGACAAATGATGAACAATCAGTTAAATAGCAGCTTGTTTAGTGACAGTATGTGAGCACACAGTCCCACACGGCGGTAAAGTTAGTTTGACGTTTGACATTCATTAGACATTCGGGTTTTTTGCCAATTAAACTCTTTGCAGCTTTTATGTTTTGAGCCCAAACTAACTCAGATAGACATAAATATATGCCCTTTATGGCATTACAAAAACATTGTAAAAATAAAAATTAGGCTAAAAGAAAGTCATCCCTCTCCTCTACGTCTACTTCTGTCATCGCTTGGATTACAGCGTCACACGACTTCTTTTTGAACGTGATTTTCTCCAATGAGGGGGAGGAGGGGGCGGAACATTTGGCAAATTCTGCTGCAGCACTTATATTATTGCACTGGTTGGCTATTAACTGTGAGCAGACAGAGTGTCATTCAATGCATTGGAGAATACGGCGAACATAAATAAAGAAACAAAGTTGCTTGTCAGATTTCCCTAACAAGCAACCATATTTTTTTAAATAAGCCCGACCTGGGATTTTTTCACGCAACTTTACAAAAAAAGAAGCCCAAAGTCACGTATAATAC
This sequence comes from Sinocyclocheilus rhinocerous, assembly GCF_001515625.1. Classification (NCBI taxonomy): domain Eukaryota; kingdom Metazoa; phylum Chordata; class Actinopteri; order Cypriniformes; family Cyprinidae; genus Sinocyclocheilus; species Sinocyclocheilus rhinocerous. Next base: position 107,189 of record NW_015657299.1, read on the forward strand.
GCGGACTTGACAACTCTGGTCTCAGGAGTGCAGCAGGCGCGAGTACTGAAAACACGGAATGGAGTTTAATTTATTTGGACTCTGAATGAGCCAAGCAGAATGGATTTGAGGAAGCAGCAGCGTGGAAGTCAGAGCTGTAGCTAAAACACAGAATGGAGTTTAATTTATTAGGGCATTCCTCAGTGGAATGGATTTGACTGATGGTGCTCTGAAAAGTGAACAGACGAATTAGGTTGCGTTCCACTCCACTGTTGTAGACACGCACTCACGAACTTCCCTAAGCACTTCCCCTTTCGGGCAGGATGAGCGCTATATTGGCCCTGTCCCAAATGGAACACTTCATGTGCACTTGTGGTCTTACGGACTTACAATGGCCGCCGCGTGCACGTGTCCGTTAAGTCCATGAGACCATAGGGTGTCCCATTTGTCATTTTAGTGTTCAGAAGGGCACAGCCGACACAGGTGACTGATCCAACACAGAATATATTTCTTTATGTATGTAATTATGCAGGAAATATTAAACATGAATATATATCTGGTTTTATTATCTGAAATTGATTCTGATATACAATACATATTACCAGTGTTCGAACTATACCGTGGATTTTGGGGGAGCCCACTTGTTTTTTTTTATAACGGCGGCGGCGCCCCAGCTTGCAACGCGGCATGACATAGCTCCACATTCTCTTTTGTTCTATATTGTATTGAAATTCAAAGCTTACCACACATCATCGTGGAAATAAAGCTTCATGTCTTTAAGTCCATAGCATATGCATTCAGTGCTATTTCTCAGAATAAGTTATGATGTGTGAATTATTTTATGTCCTAAAGGAACAATATCTATTTCAGACTCCTCAAGATGGTGCAAATTCTATGCCATTTTAGCATTACAGTTTCCAGGAGTAATGTGTGTTTAATTATTTATTAATTTAGCCGACGTGTAAATCATTAACTGTTAAAAAATTAATGCTGTTAACGAAATCATTGTTAGAAAAACATTTGCAGTTACCCTACTGTACGAAAAAAAAAAACCTAATTACATAGGACACTTAACTTTTACGCAGGGGAAATTCCCGACATTAAACAAATAACCATTTACATGCTCAGGAGGTTTGTGTTGTAAGAATGTACAGGAATACTTCAGATATAAAAACGCTGACTCGTTAGGTGATGTTTTCTCATTAAAATCATACGATTTCCTATTAATTCAATAGAGTGTATGGGAATACTAGGGAATACCAATATGGTGCGCTGAGGCTTCACTTTTATGACGTCATGAGCAATCCAGATCAGTGACCACAATGCAACATGATTATGACGTCATTGCATATCGTGTTTAATTTTTAATAAAAACCTCTAAAATAGCCCAAGCATACCTATATACATATAGAATGTTGCATCAAACAAATTCAAAAGGGAAAAAATGTAAATAATAAACCAACTCCATAGCGGATTCTAAGTGATCAAGGGTGTAACTACTCGCTGATCATTAAACAGTCCACGCTTCCAAAGTAGCCTACTGATGTCCATACATTTTATTCATTAATATGGAACACCGTGAAAACGTTTACACACAACATCACTAAGGACATCAAAAACAATAAAGAAATGTACAAAACATTAACACTTTTACCGTATTTTTTTTACAGTCTTTTACCATCAAATTCACGGTCATTTTTTACAGTGTACTATAACCTACAAAAAATATTTTCTCTTCAGATTGACGAACACACACTCTCAGAGCAGTGGGACCAGCACAGTAAAGACCCATTTCCCATCTACACAGTGATCGACAAGCAATGCAAACAGCTCAAGGACGAGAAAGGTCTGTGTTGGTGTATATTTCTATGAAAGAAAGTCAGAGAGTTACTGTTTGTGTCAGCTGTTATATGGAGGTGTTTTCTGTCTGCAGACCCCTGGTTTGAGATCAGTCCACATGAAGCAGGTTATTCTCTCACTGGAGCGTTCGTGAAAACATCCAGCTTCGGCAGCCAGTTTGACAAAGGCTCAAAGAAAAAAACTCAGCCTGAAACAGACATGCTGTACCTGCAAGGTAATAAACGAACAGATCAGTGATGTACTGATCTGGTGATCAGGTCTGTAGTTGCTGATTTTCAAGTCAGAACTGAAATGCAAACAATGACATTATGACTAGAAATGTTTAGGGATCAACAATTTGAGTATTTAGAGAGTTTAGCATTCCCAATATATTATTAGGGGAAATAAATAAAAACATTTGCTAAACTGCACAAAATTGAAAATCTCAAAATAATGTGACCATATTGGCCCACTACTGGGGAAAACTAAAACCCTACCTAGGGCAAGAAGCCACCTGGGGTACACGGAATTAACACTATTCCAGCGGTCATCTGATTTTTGCATAAAAATAAAAATTTTAATAACTTAAAAAAAACAAAACACTGCCATACAAAGAACCTGTTAAGCCCCTGTTAAGTATCATCTTTACGTGGGTTGTGCATCGGCACGGCTCCTCGGTGCGGATGAATCTAATGTTTTGAGGCTGTGTGGCTGTCAGCAAAGACTACTGAATATATAATGTCTTAAAGGGGCTTTGCTGTCAGTCACCACACTGGTGTGGATATTTACTGTACGTCAGATTCACAGATTCTATGTCTTAATGTCCAAAATAATAATTTTCAACGGAAAATGTCATCTGAACAAGTAACACGTCTGCCACTTTTGTTCTGACCAACTGAGAAAAAAAGCATTATAATAAATCGCGCTACCAATGGTGATTATTAAATCTAATGATCGCTTAGCTCATATCACATAAAACCGTGCAAATTATTATTCTTATACTTTGTTCTCAAACTGTTAATATTAACAACATCAGCATTCAATTTCCGTGACTACGTGTATTAAGTGTGTATTCGTGTAACCCCTCTCTCCCGGGTCCTCACCGCCACACCTAGTTCTTGTTCCGAGTGGGTCTCCAGCATGGGAGGCGGACGCACTAACAAGGAGGCTAAAGACTGCAGCCTCTAGCATCAGTGCGCCTCTAGAGATCAGGGGAGTGAGGTTTACCTGCACAGCACCTACTCGCTGGCCTCCGTTACACTCACCCCCCTAAGCCTCACTCCCATCCGGGTCACGGCACCAATGTAACCCCTCTCTCCCAGGTCCTCACCGCCACACCTTGTTCTTGTTCCGAGTGGGTCTTGAACCCGGGTCTCCGGCATGGGAGGCGGACACACTAACAAGGAAGCTTAATTGATTTGGTCAAAAGAGAGAAGAATTAATGACTATTTTTGTTTGAAGACTACATATAAAATAGCTACCAAAATAAATGTTGGTAACTGCAGTTTGACTAAAGGTAATGACTAAAAGTTGACAAAAATGCAATGACTTTTCGTAGACTAAAATTAGACTAAAACTATGAAAGACTCAAATGACTAAAATGTGACTAAGACTATTAAGCATTTTTGTCTCAAGATAAAGACTAAGACTAAATCAAAAATGCCTGTCAAAATTAACACTGATTTGCGTTACCTGTAGATTTAAATTTCTGTTCAGTCTAATCTCTAATTGTCATACCATTCGAATTTCATATAAAGAAATTGTTCTTTTAACCCAAAAGCAAATTAATGTTCCTTAGAACAGTTTCTCTTTGAAATACAAATCTTGTGTAATCCCACGTATCTGTAATCAGATACACATTTAAAACTGGAATATTTTTTTCTGTAGCCACTCCGCAATCGAAGTCTTTTGCTTTTTGACTACAGGTGAATCTCCATTTGTCACTGATGATTGTCGTTTACAATCCGCCATCAAAATGAAAAGTTAAATTATTCCAGCTGCTGTGAGAAAAGGCTATAAATGATCCTCCACCTGCAGCATCCTCACAAGCGTTATAGCCTATACAGACGTGACGTAATGACGCAAAGACGAACGGCGGCATGCTCGTATTTCCCGCGTAAACCTACCAGTACCATTTAAATTAGAACACATTATTACAAGCTTACTGTTGTAAATCGGGCTAAAGTATAGTTTTGAACACTGGCTGGTTATGTACTTGCTCAAAAATAGATTTTGGATCATTTTAACCCAAAAAGTTACGGACTGCAGCTTTAAAATACAGTGTATTTCCTGAAGATAATGTGCTTCTCATCTGGGGTTCCTCTTATGGTTCTACATAACACCATTTGACAAAGGTGCTGTATAGCACCGTTAAAAGATAGCTTAAATTAGTTCCCCTATGATAACGAGCCAGCAAACCACTTTTAGTGCTATTTAGCACCATTTTTTAGAGTTTATGTAAATGTATTTATTTTCACAATTTAGCTAAATAATGGCAGAAGAATTATATAACCGAATTCTGTGACTGAGGATGCTTTTACAAGAGTCCTCCTAAACTAGGGATCCTACGTCAACTTTTCACTTCAAAATAAAAAATATTATTTGATACTTGTAGCAGTGTGGCGCCAGGCTTCAGAAAGGTGTTTATTTGAAGCTGCAAAGCTACCGCGTCGTCTGAGCAGATTAGCGGCTTGCCTTCCTAACTCAGGGTGCTTCTGAAATCTGTGAGGGTGCTCAAGTCTAAATGCACATCTATTTTTGTCCTGGCCATCCGTTAATCTTATGATGTTTGCAGATGTTGGGTTTTGGTTACTTAAAACCACGATTTAAAGACATAGTTCACCCAAATAAATATTCTGTCATCATTTACTCATATCATTGAACCACATACTTCAAAATATATTTTTTATGTTCAGCAGAAGAAAGAAACTCGTACAGGATTGGAATAACTTGAGGGTGAGCAAATGATGGCAGAATTTTGGGGTATTTAAAAGCCAACAAAACATCAACATCTAATGTTGTTATAATTTGACATTAGCGGACATTAATCTTATGAGGTTTAGCAGACGTTGGGTTTTGGTTACTTTATACTACAACTTAAAACCAACAAAACATCAATGTCAGCTGTCTTCATATTCAATGTCAAAATGATGTTGACATTAGACATTGTCCTGAAGTTGAATTTTGGTCACTCAATGTCTTATGGCCTGCTAGGTGTCTGCCCTATATTTGATCACTGTAAACTGTCATTGTCACGAATTCGGTCCATGGACTTCCGTTTATTCACCACTAGCGGTCACCCTTTCCTTTACATTGACTCTCGCACAACACAAACTGTTGCATAGCACCCCGGACTACATATCCCACCATTCATTGCACGGTTTGCACACTGCACTCACTGCACTGATTGCACTCATTGCACTCAGCTGTTTATCATCACCTCACTCACTATATAACACCCACTCAAACTGCCATTCTCTGCTGAGTATTGTTCAGCCTGCACCCCTTTCCGAGTCGCCGTGTTTTCCTTGTTTTGCCTTGCCTGTTCTTGCGGTTTCTGATCTTTGCCTGTTTTCCTGGATTTCTCCCTCTCGTCTCGCCCCTGTGATTCTGTCTGCTGATCGGTGACCTACGCTAGCCCTAGGACTATTCTTGTGTTTTGCCTGCCTTATACCTGTTTGCCATTGGTTTTGACCCTGCCTGTGTACTACGTCTCTTTAATAAAGCCTGCAGATGGATCCACACGTCTCACGTCTTGTCAGCCCCGTTACAGTCATATTACAATTTTTTTAGATTAAATGTATTTGTTATATTTGTTTTAAACTTCCTGTTGTCTGTATAATGTTTTCTGCAGCTCTGTGTGGCAGCGCTTTAGCTGATGGAGAGGAGATCCTTAAATTCATCTGGCAAAAAATAAAAGGTGCAGTTCCATTTGTTCTGAAGATTCAGTTCTGACTAAAACTAACAGTCAGTTCTTTGTTGTTTGAACTTTGTAATGTGCTTATTTTGTTTCTCTTCAGATTTTTTTGATTATTTACTTCCTCAAGTTAAAACAATACTTGAGGAAATGAGGAAAGGTAAAGCATTTCTTATTGCCTTTATTTTTTGATGGGTTACATGTAAAATATTTGTTAAAACATTTTGCAGTGTGTTCATGTTTGTTCATTGTGTTTTCTTCAAAAGACCCAAACGACCCACCTGCAGAAAAGTGTTCCCAGGTGCTCATGGATCTTGTGGACATGAATCTCTCTGTTTTGAATGTCATTGATCCTTCTGCTTATGATAAATCCATCAGAAAAACACTGAAAGGTAAGCTTTTCCTATGTGCTTGAACTCATAAACAAAGAGTATTTGGGCCTAGCTATCATAACTATACACAACAAAACAACAAACACATTTAAGACTGAAAAAAAAATGGTTATTGAACACCACCATTCCACCATGATCCACCATTACTAATCCCAAAAAATATATTTATATTGATCCAAAATAAAATTATGCTGCATTGAACAGACATACAAACTGTTCAGTGGATTGAATGGTCATATCAGATCAGAATGTTTTGTCCTTTTGTTTTATCAGTTGAATGATTGACAAAAAGGTCTACAACAGTATATTAAACGGACTGTATGTCCCTCACAACTTAAATATGCCATCTGCTCTCCATAGTTACCACATTATAAGTTGTCACAACAGGAACCTGCTGTTTATTGACACTGATTTAAGTTTTTTAAATCTGAAATACTATTCAAAAGACATATTTTTAATCATATCTGTGTTTTAAATTTAGTATATAGTCTATTAAATGTACTTTCGGCTAAATTGAAACAGCTAAAATATTATGAAAAATAAACTAATTATGCAACAGTGAAAATGGATATGGAAGCATGCAAAAATATCAAACCAATCTTTTGGCCAACAAAAATATGAATTAGCTGCAAATTATGCTTATAGAAACTAGAATTTTATGTTGTCAGATAAGAAGATTTCAATGATATTCAACTGTTTTTTTTTTTTTACAGAGCTCGCTGAAGGCAAAGGTCAGCTGATTTTTTCAGTGGGAAAACTGAATCTCGCTGATAAAGAAGCAGCAAAACGGTATATGGAACAGTACACCATGGATGTGTGCAACTATTTGAGTGGTTGGTTCAGTTTCTGGCCATTCGGTAGGTTGAAGTCTCTCTAATATAATAAATACGATGTACTTCACTTCTGATTTTCTAGCTAGATTAATATGTCAACCACCTTACCCAACGAATCATTTTCATCTTTTAAACAGCCATAACCGAATATCCATTTTAAACCAAAAAGTGTTTTAATGCCTCGTGCCACAGACCAGAGGTTTCTAAACTTTTACAGACTATGAAAATACCACTTAAAGATGTATAAGAACCATCAAACATTTTTAGTGAAATATAAGAATTTAATACACAGATAATATACTGATACATAGGCGATTTCTTTTGGAAAGGGGGTGTGGAGCAGCTGCTCATTTGCATTTAAAGAGATAGACAAAAACATCATGGAATAAAAAATGACCTGTGGAGTATTCTCATGCTTTGTAAGATTCCCGTTTTAAAAATCACAGCCAGACTGTTTAAAGTTACAATAACCACTTGTTAGAGTCTGGCTCATGGCTGCAATAAAAACAGGCCACAACATAAATAACTTGCTAAAATATTTATTTATTTATTTATTTATTTAAAGTTTTTAAGGGATAAACAAAAAGAATTGGGAAATAGACAGCCAAACTCCGATCAAACCCAAACCCACCATCACTGCAGCAAGGTAGAAAAAAAGAGAAGGCTCACTTGTTGCGCTGTTCTGATCAGAAATATGTGCCACTTGTGCCCATTCCTGTAATAAATAAGACCAGGTGTTAAGTCCTAATCACCTGCTGACATGAAAACAAAGGGAGGAGCAAAACAGAGAAGGGAAAATAACACTATTGAACACCACCATTCCACCATGATCCACCATTACTAATCCCAAAAAATATATTTATATTGATCCAAAATAAAATTATGCTGCATTGAACAGACATACAAACTGTTCAGTGGATTGAATGTTCATATCAGATCAGAATTTTGTCCTTTTGTTTTATCAGTTGAATGATTGACAAAAAGGTCTACAACAGTATATTAAACGGACTGTATGTCCCTCACAACTTAAATATGCCATCTGCTCTCCATAGTTACCACATTATAAGTTGTCACAACAGGAACCTGCTGTTTATTGACACTGATTTAAGTTTTTTAAATGTGAAATACTATTCAAAAGACATATTTTTAATCATATCTGTGTTTTAAATTTAGTATATAGTCTATTAAATGTATTTTCGGCAAAATTGAAAAAGTAAAAATATTATGAAAAATAAACTAATTATGCAACAGTGAAAATGGATATGGAAGCTTGCAAAAATATCAAACCAATCTTTTGGCCAACAAAAATATTAATTAGCTGCAAATTATGCTTATAGAAACTAGAATTTTATGTTGTCAGATAAGAAGATTTCAATGATATTCAACTGTTTTTTTTTTTTTACAGAGCTCGCTGAAGGCAAAGGTCAGCTGATTTTTTCAGTGGGAAAACTGAATCTCGCTGATAAAGAAGCAGCAAAACGGTATATGGAACAGTACACCATGGATGTGTGCAACTATTTGAGTGGTTGGTTCAGTTTCTGGCCATTCGGTAGGTTGAAGTCTCTCTAATATAATAAATACGATGTACTTCACTTCTGATTTTCTAGCTAGATTAATATGTCAACCACCTTACCCAACGAATCATTTTCATCTTTTAAACAGCCATAACCGAATATCCATTTTAAACCAAAAAGTGTTTTAATGCCTCGTGCCACATACATCTTTAAGTGGTATTTTCATAGTCTGTAAAAGTTTAGAAACCTCTGGTCTAAGAACCATCAAACTTTTTTAGTGAAATATAAGAATTTAATACACAGATAATATACTGATACATAGGCGATTTCTTTTGGAAAGGGGGTGTGGAGCATCTGCTCATTTGCATTTAAAGAGACAGACAAAAACAGTGTGATTTTGTTTCCAGGCAGCATGGAATATAAAATGATCTGTGGAGTATTCTCATGCTTTGTAAGATTCCCATTTTAAAAATCACAGCCAGACTTTTTAAAGTTACAATAACCACTTGTTAGACTCTGGCTCATGGCTGCAATAAAAACAGGCCACAACATAAATAACTTGCTAAAATATTTATTTAAAGTTTTTAAGGGATAAACAAAAAGAATTGGGAAATAGACAACCAAACTCATCAATCCCGCGATCAAACCCACCATCACTGCAGCAAGGTAGAAAAAAAGAGAAGGCTCACTTGTTGCGCTGTTCTGATCAGAAATATGTGCCACTTGTGCCCATTCCTGTAATAAATAAGACCAGGTGTTAAGTCCTAATCACCTGCTGACATGAAAACAAAGGGAGGAGCAAAACAGAGAAGGGAAAATAACACGATTGAACACTGAAGAAGCTTTATTCTGAAGAGTGTGTTTGTATTACAGATGTTTGCTTCAGCATTTGTAGATGCATTGCTCAGTGGATTTAGGGCAGGAAATATAACTTTCACCATAACATGAAAGGTAAGAGCAGACATATTTGTTAACTCTCAAATGAGTTTAAATAATAAACATACATATAATGCTGTGATCTCTCACTCCAATATTGTCAGATGAAGCAGTGCCTCCCACTCTTCAGAAAAGTGAAATGAGAGACTATATAGACGCCGGACTGTTGCTGAACTCACCCTACTTCTCAATGCTGAGAGACGAACGAGACATTGATTTCATCATTTCCCTGGATTTCAGTGAAGGCGATCCTTTCATGGTATTATATGCTTGTATAATTCTCTCAATATAATAAGGCACATACCGTGTTTAATTTCTTTCATCTTAATCATCACTTAACATAAATCAGCATTACTTTTTCTGCAAAATGTGATTTAATAGTTTTAAAATGTTTCTGTCTGATCCTAATTGCTTACTTAAGCAATAAATACCATTACTAATTGTTTATCACTAATGATCAACCCAGCAATAGCAGACTGGATTATAACCATGATTGCGATTAAAAAGACACTGTATTACTTTGCTTCTGTTCCAATGAATTAATAAACTGTTCTCTGAAAGTAAGGTTTTGTCCTGGTCATTTAACAGCACAAATTCTAAATATAATAAAAAATTACTTGTCCTGGATGTTTATTAGTCAATTCAGTGTTCCAGTTATGCCAAAGCACAGCAGCTAGTGTGTATGACCGAATAACATTTTGACCAAAGACTAACTAAAGACTAACCAAACTGGTTTTGCCATGTGGCATGAAGCCACAAAGGAAGGGGAGATTTTTGCATAATTTGTGATCACAAAATGGACAAAACAGAGCAAATCCTCCTCATATACTATATGTATAGGTTTAATGAGTGTTGCCAGATATATGGTTTCTGTGGTATCTAGAAGGGCTTTATGGTATTTAGTCTATAAACACATTTATTTAGTACAAATACAAATTCACAAAACTGCTAGCTTATAACAAAATTTTTTAATTTGACCAATATTTCATTACTTCCTTACATTCAAAAGGCCTACATAGCTACATTAAAGGGGTCCTCTTATGCTCTTCTACAAAGTCTTGATTTTGTTTTGGGGGTGTACTAGAACAGGCTCTCATACTAGGTTGTTCAAAAAACACATTATTTTTCACATATTTTACATTATTACAACACCTCTCTCCCCAGTCTGGCATGAACAGCTCGAATAGTTCCTGAATCAAATGAAGGCCCGCCTTCTGAAATACGAAATGTGCTGTGATTGGTTAGCAAGGCCAGTGTGTGTTGTGATTGGCACCACTCGGCGCCTGGTCGGGAAATGTCACGCCCCTTACCACCATAGCCGCCTGCGAGCTTCAGTGTAAATATTGCGTCAAAATCAAATCAATTTGAGCGCGATTTAAACCCGGATGATCGTAACTACTCTAAGTTCGTCTGCCTTGGGAAAGCTTGTGATTTCTGTTAAATAAAATATCTCCTTTTGAAGTGGACTTTGAGCTTTGTAACTTTGCAGATCTTTTTTATGCTCA
>NW_015657299.1:120302-124166 GCF_001515625.1 Sinocyclocheilus rhinocerous
CGCAAAATATGCGTTGTAGTCCAAACGAGTCGTTCGTTGTAGTTTTTGAAAAGTGATTTCTGTTAAATAAAATATCTCCTTTTGAAGCGGACATTGAGCTTTGTAACTTTGCAGATCTTTTTTATGCTCAAAAAGCAACATTACAGACTAACTAAAGTTGAAAAAGTGAAAAAGCATAATAGGACCCCTTTAAAGGGATAGTTCACCCAAAAATGAAAACTAGCCCATGATTTACTTACCCTCAGGGCATCCTAGGCGTATCTGACATTCCTCTTTCAGACGAATCCAATCGGAGTTATATTTAAAAATGTCCTGGCTCTTCCAAGCTGTATAATAGCAGTGAATGGTGCCCCTGTTTTTAAACTCTAAAAAACTGCATCCATCCATCATAAAACTACTCCACACAGCTCCGGGGTGTTAATAAAGTCCTTTTGAAGCGGAACGATGTGTTAGTCTAAGAAAAATATTGATTTATAAAATTTTATAAACCGTAATCTCCAGCTTCCGGTCGCTCAAGCAGGCGTGTTCACGACAAGGTGCTTGAGCGTATGACGTAGGTGTAGCGGAAGGCGCAACGTAAGCTCCGGGGAGAGAGTGACGAACGCGGAAGCGTGTGGTTTTTCGAATGCTTCGAAATAGTTTTCTGCTCAGTGTGGACAACACGAGTCTCTGCGTTACTTATGAATGGGAGAAAGTGCAACACGAAATATGGCGGAATACTCCCACCTTTTATATGAAAGAGTTAACTGGTAAAGTTGCGCGCTCAGGCCTGCACGTGCGCATTTGCTTTTTTGGTTTTTTTTTTAACTTTTTTAAAGCTATATGAGCATAAGAACTAAATTTATGAGACAGTTGTTGTCAGATTTAATTGGTGATTTCAAATATGAAATGTAATCATAATGTGAAAAGCTTCAGAGAATTAGATTTTTCCACATTCACATATTTTACAATAATGAGCATTTGTGTTGTTTGAAATCAAATGACCAGGACACAACCTTATTTTTAGAGAACAGTTTATTTATTCATTGGAACAGAAGCACGCATAGTTGTAATCAAGTCTGTGGTAGGCTATGGTTGCTTTGATTATCAATGATCATCTATTTATTGCTTAATGAAAGTCAAGCATTAAGGAACAGACTGAAACTTGCAGAAATGTGTTTTAACATATTAAACAGAAAAGAGCTGTGATTGGCCGATAAACCTTATTCCTCTTATTTCCATGCACTGCATCCTCAAATTGGCCTGAATAAACAAATTATGTTGTTAATGAGAAGCCTAGTTAAAAGGTAAGTCAACAATTCAATTAGATGTGTCACATCACAATCAGGCTTGAAATTACTTGAAAACACTTACTTATAGCTTTTTAGTGAGAAATCAGCTTGGTGAAATAAAAGTACATGACACTTACAGTGTTTACCGAGCTTTGATGACTGATGATCCAAAAATAATTTGACTACTGAAAAGAACAGCTGAATAGCAGTTAACAAATATGCATGGAATATTACATGTCTTATAGTTATTAGTTTGGAATAATTGTAAATATAATTGATGAGAAATATACTTCTTTTAATAATCAGAGCATTAGTTAGTTGTTGTTTTCTCCTTGATAGTGTAAGTAATGTTCATTTATTTAACCTAAAAGATGTGTCAGCATAAAGTGACAAAGGGTATGGAATTTACTTACACACACACACACACACAGACACACACACACACACACACACACACACACAAACTTAAAACAAACAGTAAGGACTTATTATTCAAGTCATAAATGTAGGCTATTTTAAAGTTTAGAATTAGCCATACATACAGGCTTAACTCATCAGTGGACTTTCCTCGTAATATAGGCTATATTTATCACACTTCTCTCAGTCTCACTAATTCAAGTTTTTATATGAATGAATCTCTGAAGACCGACTGTTTTCAAAAAGTTTCGATGGAATTTTCATTTGATCTGATAAAGTAGCGTTTATGAGCGCAGCGCGGTTTTGTTACCGGGGAAACTGCTGTATTTCTGACGTTCCAAAAGTGCCTCCTACTGGCAGAGAATGAATGTGCATTTTCAATAATCCAGTCTGCAATTTTTGTTCAGACCAATGCGAAAATCCACATAACCCCATTTTAAAGTAATATAATAATTTATATTTCTGACTCATCCCTTTTCTGGTTTAAAGGCTCAGTTGTGAGGTTGATCATTTTATAATTTATTTTGTTTTTGTGAAAACCTGTATCCATCAATGGCTATTTTGTGATCTACAACATGAAAGAAAGCCATTATAACATGCACATGAAGACTGTAGAAACATTGGACACAACTATGAGGCACCATTGTGCAACAGCAAGCATCACAACAAAAAAGGAACCTCAAGGTTGATCCAGGTAAATGTGTGCAAATGTATAGGGCCCCAATCCTATATTTTGCCTGGGGCCACCAAATCACTAAATTCACCCCTGGTTATGGCCTTGTGCTATTTAATATATTTTTGATTTTAGATTTGCATACAACTAACTAAAGTTTATTTTGAAGTTATTAACAGAATGATCGAGTTTGTAATTGACATTATGTAGGTTATGCAGGGCAGTATTTATATATAATAAAGTGCACAGCTTCCATCATTCTAGAAATCTGTGCAGGGTTACGAACCTTTCCTGAAGTTTGGATGCACTCATCTGTAAAACAACAGAGTTAACATTGAAGTTAAAATCTATCATTCAAAAATTATTAGGGAAAATCTTTTGATAAACTCTTAAAGAATTACACAAGTCATACCCCAAATGTCAATTATTAGGCCACTGTTTTAGTATAGTCTTTAGCTTGCAGGTAATTGGTCAAGTTTTAATTAGAATTGAATTCATTCATATTATTGTTGTCACTATAAATAAAATGACATTAAGCTTTTTTGTTGCTCTGTTATAAAAGCTTTAAAAACATATACTCACTGTTTTTGTGTAGTCTTGTAAAATGCTGTGTTTCGGCGATAACAACAGCAGCTTGTCTCTCAAATCGGACGGAAGATATTTTATAGGCTCAGGATCCTCATGGGGGGGTGGAGGGGATGAACATGAATGAAAAACAGAAAACTGGACGAGGGGAGGAGTGAAAATGCATGACTTGTTGTGAATTGTTGTTGTGAATTGTTGCACGTTAGACTTGCATAGATTGAATAATATTTTATCCATGACTGTGTTTATCTAAAATTCATGACTGTACATTATAATTTACAGAATAATGACTTTTATGTCCCAGAGTTTAATTTTGATTGAACAGATTTCAGCTTTTGTCTTCAGGTCACATTAAAGCTTGTTATCTTGGAAATGTAATGCCTTATCAGTGCCTTGTGCTGCTTTATATATTTTTTTACATTTGACCTTATTTGTATATTTGTATAGTTGTATTTTATATTTAATCTGTATATCTGTATTTATGTTCTACTGTTAGTGTTATCTGTATGCACCAAGGGTCTGAGAGTAACGCAATTTCAATTCTCTGTGTGTATGTGCTGTACATGTGGAAGAATTGACAATAAAGTAGACTTGACTTGACTTGACTTTATGCCCTCATTAATTTCTGCTATTTTACACTTTTATGTGTAGAATTTTTTATTGTTTTTCATTTGCTCCAGACTTTCAATCTTAAACAATGAAAATCCATCATAAGAACAGGCTATTACTGCATTTTGAAAACCATGATGATCTGAACAAAGATTAAAATAAACAAAATATGTGAAGATGATTTTTTGGTGCATGAATGTAAAAATATATAATGTAAATATAAATGTAAAATTTAACTTTAAAATTAACTTCTTAATTAAGGAGATTTTTGTGAATCCAGCCGAGGGTTGTTACAATAAAACTTAAAAA
>NW_015657299.1:124727-125635 GCF_001515625.1 Sinocyclocheilus rhinocerous
CTTAAAAAAAAAAAAAAAAAAAAGACTTGAAATAAACATTAACTGAAAAAAATATATATTACAAAAAGCGTATTTATTTCTCATTTTAGCTGACAATATTTCTCATTTTAATATACGCCTCTGACATTTCTCATTTTGAATTAGTTTAACTTGATGTACAAAAATACTAAACTAAAACTGAAATAAGAAATTATAGAACTATAGAAAACTAACGAGTTAAAATGGAAAATATACAAATTAAATCTAATTCAACATTTTAATAAAAACTATTGCCCAGTGCTTCAGTGATACAGTGAGAGTAACACATTTTGGTGCAACATCTGTAACATCCAGCCTTTGATATTCTTGTATTTATCTGCTACAAATTAAAGTCCATAAATGTTTGTTTCAAAACATGCTTCTCTGTGCTGCTTCCTATGGTGCGATATAACGTGTATATGTTCATTTCTGCATGTTACAACAGAGTTATTTCTGCAGAGCTACAGCATTCCTCTCAACCAGTCTCTCCAGAAATCTCATTATAATACCACACTTTATCTCACTTAATACTTACACTTTCACTTTATGATTGTGTGGTAACATTCTTTCATTTATAGAATGTGTGTGTCTGTGTGTGTGTGTACCTGGTATTTATCTATACTAGTAAATTTTGACCTTGTGGGGACATTTTTTAGGCCCCCATGAGGAAACAAGCTTATAAATCATACAGAATGAGTTTTTTTGAGAAAGTAAAAATGCACAAAGTTTCCTGTAAGGGGTAGGTTTAGGGGTAGGGTTGGTGTAGGGCAATAGAACATACAGTTTGTATAAATACAGTATAAAAGTACAGTATAAAAACCACAACACAACATGGAAACACAACATGTGTGTGTGTGTGTGTGTGAGTGAGTGAGTGTGTGTGAGTGTGT
>NW_015657299.1:128658-131641 GCF_001515625.1 Sinocyclocheilus rhinocerous
TGAGTGAGTGTGTGTGTGTGTGTGTGAGTGAGTGTGTGTGTGTGTGTGTGTGAGTGGGTGTGTGTGTGTGTGTGAGAGAGAGATAAATGCAGTGAAGCTTTCTGACATATTAAGAGGAAGGTCAAGACCAGATAAAACCAGTACACTTTTAATGTAGTAGTCTAGAATTGGAAATATCTGCACTAGGGAAAATGTATCTGCTTTTTATTATAAAATGCATAAAATTGATGTCACTGAACACATACTAACCTGAATTCACTGTAAATTCACAAAAGGTCTTAATAAATGCCTTGTTTGTGTTTTATTGACATTCGATTAATGAATAAAATAGCTAAGCTTTAAATAATACATTTTAAATATTTTTGCCTTTGATTTTTAGATTTTGTCTTGGTTTTGTAAAATGTGGTTTGAAAAAATTTAATAGCATCTTATATATCTTATCTACTATATGTGATATGACAAATAATAATAATAATAATAAAATAAGTACAAAAAAATGACAAGTTAAAATAAGTTAAAAAAAAAAAAAAGATTTTGACTGTAAACTGTAAATCTTTCATTTTAATATACACAAATAAATGAGATCAAATCTCAATAGACAAATAAATAAATAAGCTAGTATCAGTATTCATGACAGATATTAAATCACTAAATATAAAAATATAAATAAAAATATTTATATTAATATTATAAAATATTAGTAAAATTATTAATATGTATTGTTAACATCACTAAAATATGAATAAATTTAATATATTTATATTTATATATTTATAAGAAATGTACATTTATATTATTTTAATATTATTATTTTAATTAGTAAAATTATTTTAATAGTTTTTATCCTTTCCATTTAGTTTCTATTTAACATTTATATTTAACCTTTTTTATTTTAATTTATTTTTACATTTTTATTGTATTATATAGTTTATTTAGCTTGACAAAAAAAACAGCATAGATTAAAATAATTAAAAATGCCTTTCTACAGTTTGTCTCTATTCTATGATGTCCGAGCAGAGAAAGTTGGGCCCTCTGGTGGTCATCAGATGCAACGGCATATTTTCGCCTTCGCGTTTTGTGGTTTGTCCCTCGCGGGCTTTCGTCGCGAGTCCGTGTTGAGTGCAGAAACACGTGTGTCTCCTCACATCATGGAGTTTGAGGGCTGCAGCTGCTTCAGACAGAGACTCGTGTTGTCCACACTGAGCGTAAAACGAGTCAAAATACCAAACATTAGGTCTAAAGATGACAATCTCGGCCTGCGAGGTGCGTTTATATCACAACAACACACATGACACGTGATGCAGTATGTAAACAATCAATAACACAGCTCTTCATCATCATCAAAACATCTATACATGCATTATATGAAATATATTATCATCACAGCATCATATATCTACAGCACATGTTGTACTTCTGAGATTCAGATTCCAGAGTTTTCTACAGTGTTTATTACTTGTATTTCTTGCATGTTCAGTTCATGTATTATTTTATTTTCTTGTATTTATTGGTTTAGTTGTTTGTCATTTTGTATTCTGTTCATTCTAGGCTTAATTATTTGCCTTTTAAATTTATTTTATAAATAAAATACTACTGCATGTCCAAGTTTGTTTGTCATTTTGAACCCTGTTTATTCTAGACTTATTTATTTGCCTATTAGTTTTTTTCTTAATAAAATAAGTGATTTTTTTTTTACCATATTTTAATGGATTTTTGTTTTTAGTGTATTTTTATTTTTTTTAATAATTAAAAAATCTGTTGTAAATTTATTGGGGTTTTTTATTCTCTTTTTTTCAGAATTTTTTACTTTGGATAACTAAAATTCACATAATTTTAGTTAATGATCCACTCTTTCATCTAAAAGCATTGTATGACATTTTAGTCTTGTAAATAAATATATAATCAAATTTATATTTGGCTACGAAACTAGTTTCAGGCATTTAAGCAGAAGTCTTTATATCAGCAACTTGGCTTAAATGTGGCTCTTCTCAGATTTTTCCTGTTTTTTTTTTTTTATCTTTTGTTTTTATGTGTTTCAAAATGTGCATCTGTTTTTGCTCTTTTGCTGAAGATATTATTTTATTATTTCATTGAAATCTAAACGTCAGATGTGTTTGTGTTGGTCAGATTTTGAAGTGAGCTTCATCAGGCTCCTCGACAAAGTGACAGACGGCACCAGGATCGAGATCAACCAGACGGGTGAGTTCTAGTGAACACTGGTTAACAGACGTGTTGGTTGTTCTCTGATGATATTCTTCTGTTGACGCAGGAACGGTGTAGCACGAGTGTAACGTCCAGCGCTCGATCGGTTATTATCTGGAGGCTCTGCTCATGTTGGCCCCGTTCGTGAAGACCCCGCTCAGAGCCGCGCTGAAGGGCGTCACCAACGACCCCACAGACCCATCGGTGAGTGTTTGCCCATTTTTCACTGATATTTGCCCCTTGGTCAGGGACGGAAACCTGTCACCTTTAGTGTTAATTTGTCAATTTAAAGGGACAGTTCACACAAAAATGAAAATTCTGTGATCATTTACTTGCCACATTGTTCCAAACCTGTACGAGTTTCTTTCTTCTGTTGAGCACAAAAGAAGATATTTTGAAGAATGTTCGGAACCATACAGCTGACGGTAGCCATTGACTTCCAAGGTATTTTTTCCATACTATAAAAGTTGATGGCTGCCGTTGTCTGTTTGATCGCCAGCATTCTTCATAATATCTTCTTTTGTGTTCAGCAGAATAAAGAGCAAAAATAAATATATTTTCATTTTTGGGTGAACTGTCCCTTTAAATGGGTGGTTGATTACGATTTCACTTTTTTAACTTTAGTTTGTGTGTAATGTTGCTGTTAGAGCATAAACAACGTCTGCAAAGTTACGACGCTCAGAGTTCAATGCAAAGGGAGTCCTATTTAAAGGACTACAAAAAAAAGACTACGATGAGCTTCTTCCTGCGTTTGTGACATCACAAACCCTAAAATTTACAT
>NW_015657299.1:135392-150901 GCF_001515625.1 Sinocyclocheilus rhinocerous
GATTTCACTTTTTTAACTTAAGTTTGTGTGTAATGTTGCTGTTAGAGCATAAACAACGTCTGCAAAGTTACGACGCTCAGAGTTCAATGCAAAGGGAGTCCTATTTAAAGGACTACAAAAAAAAGACTACGATGAGCTTCTTCCTGCGTTTGTGACATCACAAACCCTAAAATTTACATTTAAAAAGGGGGCGTGGCCATGTTGGGCTGCTTTAGAGAAGAGGAAGAGTTGTTGTGGTAGAGTGTTGTTGCCATGCCGTCGAAACTCTGATTGCAGGGCCTCTTTGTTGGTTAAAGGGATAGTTCACCCAAAAATGAAAATTAGCCCATGATTTACTCACCCTCAAGGCATCCTAGGTGTATATGACTTTCTTCTTTCAGACAAATCCAGTCGGAGTTATATTAAAAAAATATTGTATATAATAAAACTATAACATTTTAAATATGGATATTTTTGTTACAAAAACGCATCGATTCGCTTCAGGAGGCCTTTATTCACCCCCCCCAGAGCCGTGTGAGGCACTTTTTATGATGGATGGATGCGCTTTTTTGGACTGTTGAAAAATAACACCCATTCACTGCCATTGTAAAGCTTGGAAGAGCCAGGATATTTTTTTAATATAACTCCGATTGGATTCGTCTGAGAGAAGAAAGTCATATACACCTAGGATGGCTTGAAGGTGAGTAAATCACGGGGTTATTTTCATTTTTGGGTGAACTAACCCTTTAAAATTAAAAATGGTTAAAATTCTTTCTTAACTCTGTTCCTGAAAATTATAATCCCAATATAGCTCTCTGTGCTGCACATTTTACGGAGGACAGCTTCCTCAATCTACGCGAGTTCAATGCCAGTACACTAGATTTTGTTAATAAGCAAACACTTCTTACTTTTACAAATGAAACAATTACTTTACAAAAATGCTACAACCCAATCATGTATTGTGCTGTACTAAAGCTTTAATCAGGATAAAACCGTATATCAAAAGCAAACAAACAGCAGGAGCAATTACAAACAACAGCATATCTAAAAAATAGTGTTGTTGTTTTGGTTTTTGCTTTGGCTCTTTTAAATAGCTTGTAAAAGCGGCGTGCGCATTTTACTTTCACTTTCAAATAGCGGCAATTCGGCTTGAAGGTAAAGGAATTGTTCATTTTTAGTTCGTTTGAATTTCCCCTCTTTTCCTCGCTTTCCTTCGCGTTTGAATAGCTTAAAAGCACCGTGCGCATTTTACTTTCACTTTCGAATTAGCGGCAATTCGGCGTCAATTGCTTGAATGCAACAACAAAATACAACGTCAAACTCACTTTAGCGTATATATAAAACATAACTTTTATTAACAAAACAAATAAAAATACGACAGAAGTTTTATTTATTTATTTATTTTTGTCGATGACCATCACGCACAGACAGCGAGCAGCCAGAGGCCCATTGGTTTGTCTCCTGTATTGACAGCATCGCGGTGGGCAAGTGACATAACCGTAAGTGTTGCAGCTTAACACCGTCAGCACCGTCTATCGTGGCAAGCCTAATTTTAAGACAAAATCATAAATGATAACAATTACAGAAATGAAATATTAAAGCTAAAGAAAAAGCTTTAAAAAAAAAATGATTACAAAGTTCAAACTGAGTATATATTCTACTTAAAATCTCTAAGAGATTTAACCAAAGTATAATAATCCTCAGAAGTCAAAAGACTAAGGCATTTGGAGCATGTGATATGAGCAGAAGAAAAGAAGCAGATGTCTGATAAGCCAATTGGAATAATTTATATACTAAAGACTTGCATCCTCTTACAACATCACAAGATCTTTATGTCTGATCGATTTTATCCATTGTGTCACTGTCTTATTAACTTGAAGCTCAAAGCTAGGTCAGGTGATGTTGACATGACAATGAGGTGCGATAGATGAGATCAGATAAAAACACAGATGAGGCTGACAGGCTGTGGTTTTACACCTTTTGAGCAGAAACAGCAGATCTTGGTCATTTTCAAATCTCACTCTGCAAATGGCAAACACCAGCTCTTGGAAAAGAACCCGCTGTACCACGAAAGACAAATTTAGCAAACATCCTTGCATATAAAAATATTTTTGCAGAGAATACGTTTCCAACATCCTATCCAAACATCACTTAAGCATAACAAGATGTACTTTCTTATGTCAAATAAAGAAAAATATACTACGTCAATGGAATATGTGACCCTGGAGCATAAAAGCAGTCTTAAGTCGCTGGGGTATATTTGTAGCAATAACCAAAAATACATTGTATGGGTCAAAATTATCGATTTTTCTTTTATGCCAAAAATCATGCCAATCATTCCATGAAGATGTTTTGTAAGTTTATTACTGTAAATATATCAAAACTTAATTTTTGATTAGTAATATGCATTGCTAAGAACTTCATTTGGACAAATTTAAAGATGATTTTCTCAATATTTAGATTTTTTTGCACCCTCAGATTCCAGATTTTCAAATAGTTGTATCTCAGCCAAATATTCAGCCTATCATAACAAACCATGCATCAATGGGAAGCTTATTTATTCAGCTTTCAGATGATGTATAAATCTCAATTTCCAAAAATTGACTGGTTTTGTGCTCCAGGGTCACATATGAGTATAAATGGAAATAAAGAGAATAAATGAATAATACTTGAGTATTTGTGTAACATAAGACATTAATATGAATATAATGTAATGTGAAGTAACAATAAAAGAAAGAATCATAAAGAATAACACGGTATGAATGAATATGAAAAATATAACAAGATTGAAATTTGCATACACCAATGTGCAAAACAAACATAAGAGCAAGGTGAAATATATACATCTAAAAACTGAGCATGGTATAAAGTTTATATGAGGGCACATGGACATACTGTATACTGAATTACACTTGAGTTGAGCTGATGTTACTTCTAGAAATTTTGTATTTCTCTCCATTTCTTGTTACACTTATAAATTTCATGATAATAAAATAATAATAAAAAAATGCCTGTGATAAAGCACAGCTGTTTGTTATTGGATTATTTTTTTTATTTAATTTTTTTATTTCAAGACATTATTGTGAACCTTTTAATAAATTTCATGTTTGTTCATATAACACAATTTTGTCCAGATTTTCCTACTTTTCATTAGTTTTCGCCACAATCCAGTATCTGTCGACTGTTATTCTGAGAGTGTGTGTGGTAATATTATAGTAATCACATCTGATTCTTCTGCTTTGATGTCTAATTATCGGTATAAAATGTGCGTGTGATAAAGCACATCTGTTTGTTACTGGATTTTTTTTATTTTTATTATTATGTTTTTTTTTTATATCAAGACATTATTGTGAACCTTTTAATAAATTTCATTTTTGTTCATATAACTGTTTTTTAAAACTTTTTTTGTCCAGATTGTCCTACTTTTCATTAGTTTTCGCCACAATCCAGTATCTGTCGACTGTTATTCTGAGAGTGTGTGTGGTAATATTATAGTAATCACATTTGATTTTTCTGCTTTGATGTCTAATTATCGGTATAAAATGCTCATGTTCTCTAGGTGGATCTTCTGAAGGTCACTGCTATTCCTTTGATGAAGAAGTTTGGGATTGATGGAGACGGTCTGGAAATAAAGGTTTGTCAGTAGTGTGTGTCAAACAGAAACCTTTTTGAAACTATTAGTCTATTAACTTGGCTCAGTTTCCCAGTGAATGCATGAAGTAATGCAGCGTTTACATTGAATGCAATGCAAGTCGCCTTGGATAAAAGCATCTGCACATGCATAAATGCAAATGGTTGTGTTGTGTTCTAGCGTTGTGTTGCTGATCTGGTTTGTAGGTGCTGAAGCGAGGCATGGCTCCTGCAGGAGGAGGTGAGGTGCTCTTCACTTGTCCCGTTCGCCGCTCCATGAAACCCGTTCAGCTCACGGAACCGGGAAAAATCAAGAGGATCCGGGGAACAGCGTATCCTTCCATTGATGATAAAACCGGTTACCAGGAATTCTGTCAAAAAAGTTCCACAATATTAGTTGAAATTTCCAAAACATTTTATCTTACCACTAAGAGTTCTCCTAAATGGCAGGAAAACCTCTCGGGTAAGAGTTTCCTCTTCAAACCTATTTACAAAGCTGCTGAGAGCAACTTTTACTAAGGAATGGGTGGAAATCTTAAGCTAAGAGAAAGGGGCGGGGTTGAGCTCGTTGCTGTGGATGATGTCATCAAGCTTACTAACTATGATTGGCTGATGGGGGAAGGGTCTCTGTCATTTAGTAATCAAATGCCATATTCAAAGTTTTTTTAAATAAAATTGTTGCCATATTCAAATAAAGTTTTTAAAATGAAATTATAGCCATATTCAAATAGTTTTTTAAAATAAAATGTTGCCATATTCAAATAAAGTTTTTAAAATGAAATTGTTGCTATATTCAAATAAAGTTTTTAAAATAAAAATATAGCCATGTTCAAATAAAGAGTTTAAAATGTAGGCTAACTTTTCACAGATTTAGGAGCTGGTTTTTATGGAAGCCCATTATAGGGCTGAAACGATTAGTCGACATTATTGACAAGAAAAAAAATTTTCAACATATTTTTGTTGTCGAGTAGTCGTTTGATCTCATGTGACCTAATGTAAGGGCCTGCAATAATGCGGTTTGACCAGTGTGGCGCTGTTGTGCAGCTCTTCCAGATGAAATCCAACAGAAGACACACACATTTGGCGCTTGTAGAGTGTGGGCAGAACAAAAAATGCTGTCATGTGTAAAGTCCTCTATACACTCGCGTCAAAGTAATTTTCCATTCTTCGCTTAGGTGCATCCATATGATTTACAAAAGGAGATGTTAGGCAGATTAATGCATCAGTCAGTCACTCACTTTTTTCATAGTTAATTAAATGGTAAATGAGAATGTCTCCCTGTCATCTCATTATCTGTGCCAAATACATTTGTATTGTAAAAAAAATAATAGTAATATAATTGCTTGACATTTTCAAAAACCTGAAGTGATTACCTTGTTTTATTTATGTTAGAATATGTATAACACAATATTTTCAAAATCAAAGCCTACCGATTAATCAGCGAAATAATCACCGATTAGTCGATTAATCGTTCTGACCATCATTAGATTAATCGATTATCAGAATAATAGTTTGTTGCAGCCCTAAAGCCCGTTTCTGCCACTGAATAAAAAATAAAAAAGGTAATCGCTACTTTTTATCTCACAATTTACTTTTTTCTCGCAATTGCAAGTTTTTATCTTTTTATAATTATGTGAAAAAAGTCAGAATTGTGAGAGAGAAAAATCGCAATTATCTTTTTTTTTAACTTTTTTTTTCATTGGTAGAAACAGGCTTTGTCAAATACTTTAAGAGCAAAAATTTAGGAGTCCTAAAATTAGGACTGACATGCCTATTATTTTTTAAGAGTTTCTCCTAAATCTGCAAGTTAGGAGCTATTATATTTCCTTAAGATGTTTTGTGAATACGGCCCCAGATTTTTGATTAACACTTTTTAAAGTTAAATATTAACCAGTTAAATTAAAGCAGTGTCATCTAGCCTTCGAGTGTTTTTTGTTGACGTGTCACAGCACTGGTGTTTAGTGTTGATCCTTGACCGTGTGTCAGATTCTCTGTGCGAGTTTCTCCTCAGATGGCCAACAGGATCGTGGACTCGGCCAGGAGCATCCTGAACAAATTCATCCCGGATATTTACATCTACACCGACCACATGAAGGGAGCCAGCTCTGGGAAGTGAGTCGCTGCTGTCAGTCAGTCTGAGCTGATGGCTTAATGCTGAACTGTTTGCCAATAATTAAGGGATTTTTATTGAACCTTGGCGTAAAGGGGGGTTTAGTTGCGAAGAAACTTCAATGACCTAGCAATGCCTTAGTAACCACCCTAGCAATGCCCTAGTAACCACCCTAGCAACGCCCTAGTAACCACCCTAGCAATGCCCTAGTAACCACCCAGAACACCATAGCAGCAACTCAATCTCGTGTTAGTAACCAGTAGTGGTCGACCGATATATCGCCAAGGCCGATATATCGGCCGATATCTGGCATTTTTCAAATATCGGCATTGGCCGATAAGTTTTTCTGTTTGGCCGATGTGTTCGATGTGTTTTATTTTGACGGCGTGTCGGACTTTTATTTTGACGGCACCGAGAACGGCTGCGGCAGCGCCTGAGTGAGCACACACCGCTCACATTCTCCCTCTTGTTCGCTGTTGTCGTTCAGTTCTGTCTAATATGGATAGAAGTCTATCTAATAATCAGATATAACTGTTAAACAAAGGAATTAAAATGTATACAAAAAAGTATTATAACGATTGCTTTAATATTATTAGTAATAGAAAGGCAAACATTATAATACTTTCTCGTTTGCCGTCAGCATTCCGCAAATACGCATTTATATAATTTAAAAAATCTTTGAATGACTAATGAACATTTAATTTCACAAACCTTGCAGACTTAGTCGAATCTAGTTGAGATCTTGTGAAGTGTGCATGTGACCTGCATGATTGCGTGTTCCGTGACGGTCGGTCCGTGCAAATTGAATGCAGACACCGGACAGGAGGAGAGTTCAGCTTCACTGGATCGACAAACTTTAAACTCGTGATTGATTTCAAATTATGCTGCGCTTTATGCATTTGCCCACTATATTATATGAATACTACATATTCATGTAATTTTCACTGTGTGCTGTATGTAAAATGAGTGTTACCTTGGCTTTATTTGAAAAAAAGATTCCCAATGCATACAAACTTCCCAGAATACTGAGTGCCCTGTTGGTTACAGTGTTTACTTCCTTTTTAATTGTATTTTTATTAAATATGTATTTATTTGTGAAAAATGCTTTGTCTTCTAGAGTATAAGTATGTTTATTTTACACGATTATTTTTTTAATCCATTTTCAAATTATTTCAAATTTTTTAAATACTCGATCAACGTAAACTCAGCACACCTGAAACGACAATAGGTGCATGGGAACAAAATCAAACAAAAAGTTGAATCAAAAATAAGTCTGTACATTTGATGTGCATTTGCCTGATGAAGGTAAGTGGACAGAAACGTTGCGTTTAATAAAGGTTAAGAATTAGCAAGTATTGATAGTGTGCGGGTTCGTTACTTAAATTTCTTAAATACGAATTAAAATAAAATTATATCGGCCATCGACCACCCTGCTTTCCAAGATATCGGCATCGGTATCGGCTGTCAAAAAACCCATATTGGTCGACCACTAGTAACCAGTGAGTACGTGGTCACGGTGAAATGACTAATGCACTGTGTGTTGTGTGCAGGTCTCCAGGGTTCGGCCTGACGCTGGTTGCTGAGACGGTGAACGGCACTTTTCTCGGCGCTGAGGTCATGTCCACGCCGCAGGGTCAGGGAGATCCGGTGCTGCCGGAGGACTTGGGCAGAAACTGCGCTAAACTACTGCTGGAGGAGATCTATAGGGTGAGCATCACCAAACACACGTTTGTATCAGGGGTCGAGCGATATGTGTTTTTCAGGGCTGATACCGATTATTACAGATCAAGTAAACCGATATTTTGAGCTGATATATATGTCTGGTGTAAAAATTAAAATTCATGTCAAAATTAAGAATAACAAGGGCTCTGACAAAAACTTTCTTTAAATGCTTTTAAATTATTTTATCGGCAAATCAGTTTTGAAAATGACCGATTCCGATAACCATTAAAAAGCTTGATATCGGTGCCGATAATCAGTCGACCCCTAGTTTGTTTGACTTTATTAGTGAAGACATTGCATAGACTTCCTTTGATTTTCTGTCAGGTTAATTATATTTTCTATCCCCATCCCCTGTTCATTGTTTATGTGCATTATTCTGTCAGACTGTCAAAGTAATGCGTTTACTTCAGTCAAACACTGAAGTAAACGTTAAACAGAGTATTCTATATATATATATGAATACTACCAGAATGGGCTGACAGGACGCATCAGTCAATGCTTTAATGTTGGGGGCGGGGCTACTTGTTGTTCAACCAATGGCAGACAGGTGCAGTGTTTGAAACCTGTTTGAAACAGTCATTATTTTCGAAATTTTTTTTGATGGTGCAGAAACAACGTGCTGCAGCTTTAAAAGGCTTTTTGTTTCAAGAAGACATGGTTGTTTTGAACATGTTGTCATATGGCGGTGCAGGAAATATGGGAGTGTTTTACTACGGTGTTTTTGTCCAAAATGAAACCTGTTCTTGATATCCAAACATGTTAATAACACAATAGCATAATTTTGCACATTTTATTTTCACTTGGTAAAATTCTCTGTTTCACTGCCTGCATGAGCTCTTCTATCGTCAGATGCTGCTGTTTCCAGCAGTCGATCATTGATCAGCCAGCACTCAGAGATGTTGTTTTTGTGTTGTTGAGAATGAGTCGGGCTATTTTCAGCAGTTTTCTGAGTGACGCATGCGCTTGTTTGTATTGAGCATGTTTTGGCAGAGTTGTACGGTCACTGACACGCTCGTGTCCTTGTTTGTGTCAGTGTGTACGAGAGTATCGACCGCCGCGAGCATCATATTTCACTGCAAAATCAAAATTCTTTTTTGCATGGAAAAACAAAGTCTATTATTCACATTATTTTCATGAAAATGAAAAACATTTGTCTCATTGTATTTTGTCATTTAATATTATTTATATATTAAATATTTAGTTTTTTAATATCATGATAGTATGTAATAGTATTTAGCCTTTAATTTATGAGCTAAAACATTTAGACCAGACAGTATGATATTTATTATTAAATAATACTTTAAATATAGTGATACTTTGATAGTTTTTATTCATATTTTGAATGTTGTTATTTTTATATTTTTAAGTTTTTAAATTTTAAAGTTTGTGATTTTGTGTGGTTTATAGTTATAGTTTTTATTAATTTTTGTTTAGTTTTAGTTATTTTAGTACATCAATTTAAACAAAATGAGAAATGTTGCCTTGGCAACTAGCTGAAATAATAAAAATATATTTTATTTGCTTATTTTATTTGCTTAACAAAAATTTATTTTTAATTGTTGTAATTTTAATTTCAGTTTGAATTCTAGTTAACTATAATAACCCTTAATAAAATGTTAAAAAAAATTTTTACATTTTGAGAATTTTGAGGTAAAATGAGTTTAATTGTTATGAAAACATTGTCACAATGTATAAAATCGTATGAACCCTAAATTAGGCTTGCTGAAATAATAAAAATATATTTTATTTGCTTATTTTATTTGCTTAACAAAAATGTATTTTTAATTGTTGTAATTTTAATTTCAGTTTGAATTCTAGTTAACTATAATAACCCTTAATAAAATGTAAAAAAAAAATTTTACATTTTGAGAATTTTGAGGTAAAATGAGTTTAATTGTTATGAAAACATTGTCACAATGTATAAAATCGTAATGACCCTAAATTAGGCTTAATTTTTTTAAAATCAAAGTATAATTTCTTTTTTTTTAGTAGGGTTGGGTATCGTTTGGTTTTTTTTTTCGATACCGGTGCCAAATCGATACTTTTAAAACGGTTCCGGTGCCTGAACCGATACTTATTAAAAAAATTAATAAATCAAAATTCCCCAAAAAATTATGAATTGGCCATTAGCACTATAAACACATGATGTCTGTTTCATTCATACTGGACGCCAGAGGGCGCCCTCGCACAGAAAATCCACATATCCAGTCACAGAAGTAGAGAGCTCATGACCCTCCAGGAAATCCCTTATATGGACAAAGGCATGCTATTATATTTGTAACTGAGTAAACAGAACATATAAACGTTTTGAATGATAAAACACAGACAATAAACACTCAACTGCGACAATAGAGTTTCTGTTTTATTCAAGCCATCTCTGGTATTTTCATAATAATTAAGTATATTTATAATTATCCATTGCTAATCGATGTATTGTATCATATCTTCTGCCTCATCAGATCACAAAAGGAAGCGTTTGACTGGTGTTGTGGAGTAAAAAGGTTATAATTTTCTCTTTTGTTGGACAACAGGTTTAGAAATGTGAATACAAGGGAGGTTTAGCTTTAGGCATTTAATTTAAGCATGTTTAGCTTAGTTAACTGAAGGCTACCTGCTGCAGTCAGAGCAAGTGTAATTACTGCATTCACGCGCTCCTCAGATGCTCTCATTTCCCGAGTTGTGCTTTTAAGTCGGAATGTGAAAACAACATGGACACGCTCGTAACTACAAAGATGTGTTGGATTTGTATTATTAGAGCTTTCCGACTTGAGTTCACGTGCATTTTCTCAGTGCGGGAAATTATTTTTCACGTGCGGTGCCGCGATGATGCTTCTTACGTCTGTTTCGGAGAACCTGAGGACAAATATTTCAATCGATCGCTCAGGCATGGCACCGAAATGAGGCACCGTTCGGATTCGGTTCTAGTACATACCGGTTACATAGGTATAAGCCTAACCCTAACCCTAACCCATATTGGTACCGGGTTTCGGTACCCAACCCTAATTCTTAGCGAATGTTTTTACTTTGATATGTTTAACTGCTACATTAAAAAAAAAAAAAAAATTTTATAAATCACTTCAGTGTATTTTAGGATTTTTGTCTTGTAATAATCCTAAACGTCATTTGTTAATTTTATATCTTTTATTAATTGCTTTCTTCTTGCTCTGCTGCTGATGAATCTTTAAATAAATACGAATTTTTCTGCTGAAACACGATCTTCAGGCTCTTCGTGGCCTGATTCTGAGCACAGACGGTTGTTTCTGGAGATCTCATGTCTTGAAAACATGCAGGTTTGACAAAGACGTTCAGTGTGCGGCCGCATAATTACATTTGACGATTTGTCAGATGGAGAATATGACAGCGATATCACGTGGAGAGCGTTGAGGTCTCGTCTCTGAG
Organism: Sinocyclocheilus rhinocerous; assembly: GCF_001515625.1. Classification (NCBI taxonomy): domain Eukaryota; kingdom Metazoa; phylum Chordata; class Actinopteri; order Cypriniformes; family Cyprinidae; genus Sinocyclocheilus; species Sinocyclocheilus rhinocerous. Next base: position 146,233 of record NW_015657299.1, read on the forward strand.
AGGGATGCAGAGTCTCACCTTCATTAACGCTCACGGAGAGAAATGTTTGGGACTTTTCCAGCAGGCGTTGTGGGAAAGTTTCAGAGCGTTTCACATCCATCATGATACAAAAAAATGAACGTTAGACCATCAAATCAAGCCGCTCATCAGGACCTGAGTGTCTCTTCTGGGTCTTACTGGAGTGTCATTTCTTGGTGAGGATTGACTTGTTTAAATTTTTGTAGTTTTTCATTCTAAATGCAAGTGTAATGTTCCTAAACGCGCCACTGTCTCTTTAAATGAGGACGTACAGTTATGTTTTTTAGTTAATTGTGTGTCCAGGTTCATGTTCTGAGTCTGTTCATGAATGCCGATGGGTCAGATCTTCCTGTTTCGTGCTATGAAATGAAAGACAAAGATATTGTTTTTTTTGTCTGCTATGTTGTTGTAGAATCATATTAATGCCATAATGTATATGAATATGCTAATCATTTATTATCTTAGAGGACTGTGTATAAAAGCCCCATAGTTATTATTTTATCATCATATTAATGAACTAAAAGGCCTGATTTATTATGTCACAATTGTTTCTGCTAGATTTGTTTAGCTTATTTCTTTGATTTTCCACATGAAATGCATAACGGAGTAGCAATTTATTAGGACTTATTAGTACTAGAACGTTTTTGTTTTTTTTTACAGGCCAAACTAATTTTTTTTAAAATTTATTTTATAAATCTATATATTTTTATGAAAACTAGCAGTCTTTTTTTTTTTTAAACAGTTGATTTTCCACATGAAATGCAATAGTATTAATTTTTATTTCATTTAAGCTATTTTAGTACATCAGGTTGTTTTTTTTATATTTATTAATGTTTATTTTAGTTTTAGTTATTTTAGTACATTTTGTTTTTTTGTTTTTTTTATTAGCTTTTGTTTGAGTTTTTGTTATTTTAGTATATCAAGTTTTTTTGAAAAAATTTGATTCATTTTTATTTCAGTTTTTGTTATTTTAGTACATTTTTTTTCTTTTTTTTTTCTTATTTTCTTTTTTTTTACTTGAGTTATTTTAGTACATCAAGTTGAAAATGAAATGAAAATGTTTCCTTGGTAACTAGCTGAAATTAAATCTGTTTAATTTTTTGTTAAATATTTGATTTTTTATTTTTATTTTTTTTCAGTTTTAGTTTGTTGTTTTAGTACATCAAGTTAAACTAAATAAAAACAGTTTCCTTGACAGCTATACCTAAAATAAAATAATTTTCAGTTATTGTTCATTTAGTTTTAAGAGTTTTTTAATGGTTTTAGTTTTCATTTAACTATAATAACCCTCCTGTGACCCCTCGAGTGTGACATTATTGTGTTTTGCAGGGTGGCTGTGTGGATTCAACCAATCAGAGTTTGGCTCTCTTGTACATGACGTTAGGCCAACAAGATGTGTCTAAGTCGCTGTTAGGACCCCTCTCACCCTACACGTAAGTGCTCGCAAACACACACGACCAGAGCAAATTAATAAATGCCAGGGAAGTGTTTTTCAGGGATCTGACTGCAGGTGTTCCAGTAAATGTTCAGAAATGTACAAAAATAATCAAATGCCATTTAAAACTGTTTAAAACAGTTGCTAGTGCTCCATGTGACACAGAAAGACTACTTGGTACCTATTTGACACAGATGCTCTTTTAGTGTTTTTTGTAATACATAAAATATTTTACCTATTAACACTAAAATTGTATTTCTGATTATTGTTTTGATATTTTTGATGTATGTTTAATGTACTCTAGTTACCATTCACAAGTTAGAGGTCAGTAACATTTTTAATGTTTTTGAAAGAAGTCTGTTCTGCTCATCGAGTCTGCTTTATTTAATCAGAAATACAGTAAAAATTGTGAAATATTATTACATTTTAAAATAACTGTTTTCTATGTGAATATCTGTTGAAATATAATTTATTTCTGTGATCAAAGCTGTATTTTCAGCATCATTACTCCAGTCTTCAGTGTCACATGATCTTCAGAAATCATTCTAATATGCTGATCTGCTGCTCAAGATACATTTCTGATTATTATGAATGTTGAAAAATGTATGTATAAACTTGTATTAGTTCATCCAAGTGACAAACATAAACATCACTCATTTGGAAGTGATTTATTTTTCCTAAAGGTTTTTTGATGCCATTAAGGGAACAAAATACATTAGAAATTAAATAGCATTGATTAAGAAAATAAGTCTGTTGATTCTATAAGACAGAAATCTTGCAATAAAAACCGAGACATCCAGAACTGTCTTTTCCCAGTGATAATATTCCATCTATCCTGTTGTGCATTACGTTTGCGTGGGGATCCAGCAGTTTTCTCTCTGCCGTCATGAATTGTCCATTTTCAGTTATCATGGTGCCGGTGCTGTGTGCCTGTCAAGTACAGTACTATGATAACTGAAGATTGACGGTGCCAACACATGTTTCACCTCCAGTGGATCGACTTCTGTGGACTCCAAATTCATATATATGTGCAGGAGATTTATGCTGAAAATGCCTATAAAATCTACATAATTTTGCCTTTTGATCAGTGTGTTTTTAGTAGCATCGAGATACTATTATAGTTTTTATGGATATTTTGAATTTGTTTTTATTTTTATATTTTCATTTTATTTTATTTGAAGTTTTAGTAATTGTATTAGTTTTTTTTGTGTCTTTATAGTTTTAGTTAACTAACTGAAATAAAATAATTTTTACAAAATATTTTATTTAAAATAACGTTTTTTTATGATGTTAGTTTTAATTTTAGTTATCTACATTAACTCCTTTTTTGGTATTTTTATTAGAATTTCACATTAACCCTTTTTTTTTTTTTTTTTTTTTTAATTTTTTTTTTTTTTTAACCTCTCTGCGTTTCTCAGCCATTTGATAATCTCGAGTCATTCTGCATTTCTGCACCTTTAACTCACGCTTCAGTCCGTCCCATAGAGGAGTATTGAGGCCCGCACGGCTTATCTTTCTCCATTGCACAATCCCATTCCAGGACGCGTAATAATAACACAGTACACCAAACGGCAATGACAGATACGTTTGCAGGATGCACTCGCTTGCGAAATATGCAACTACTGTTAAAGACTTCATGAAATCAGAGCAGGCATTGTATGGGTTTGATTCATGTCAGTAGTATTGAGGTCAGCTGCACCAGGGTTTTAACTAAATCTATAAAAAATGTTTTCGTTAATTCGCAAATCAACTTTAATAGATTTTTATTTTAGCTAGTTGCCAAAGCAGCATCTCATTTTCATTTTAACTTAATGTACTAAAATAACTAAAACTGAAATAAAAATGTATGAAAGATGTGAGAGACTGCTCTTCATGAGGTGGTGAGGACAGCGCCGCTCCTTCCCCCGAAGGAGGGCCGGGCGGAGAGTCTTTTTTTCCCTTTTCTTTTTGTTCCGCCGCTGGCTCAACGGCGAGCAGTTTCAAAAAGAGCAGTTTCCTTTTCCTCCGGGTTGAAAGGCCCATGGGTTGACAGTGAGCGACGCACCGCTTCCTCACCCTCACCCACGATGCCCCCTATCGCCAGTGGCCAAGAGATCGCAGTTCAGAGACGCAACACCTCTCCACGCATCTCTGGCCAGTCCCTCCAGGGACACGGGGAGTTTTGCTGTGATGACTCAGAACGCGGTGCCTTCTGGGCCACCCAGCACAACTATCCATCGCTGCACCACTGCGGGTACGTCGACTGTCCCTTTGGTGCCACTCGTACAGAGTTTGGGAGCGTGGCTTGCGCTGCCCAACCCGTCCCACTGGCTCACTTGACAGTTCGACTCAGCTACACAATTCAGTTAGCCAGGCACCTCCCAAGTTCAACGGCGTTCTCGAGACTTCGGTGGCAGTCCGAGACGCCTCTGTCTTGCACAAGGAGATCGCTGTCCTATTGGCGAAGGATGCAATCGAGTCAGTCCCTCCAGCTGAGACGAGGAAGGGGTTTTACAGCCCTTACTTCATCGTACCCAAGAGAAGCAGTGGTCTTCGACTTATCTTGGATCTGCGAGTCTTGAATCGGGCTCTTCACAAGCTCCCGTTCAAGATGTTGATGCAGAAACTTGTTATCAAATGCGTTCAAGCCCAGGATTGGTTTACAGCGATCGACCTGAAGGACGTGTACTTTCATGTCTCGATCCTTCCTCGTCACAGACTGTTCCTGCAGTTTGCGTTTGAGGGTCGCGCATGGCAGTACAAGGTCCTCCAGGTCGGGCTCTCCTTGTCCCCCCGTGTCTTCACGAAAGTTGCCGCGGGTACCCTTGCCCCACTATGGGAAGTGGGCATTAGGATCCTTAACTATCTCGACGACTGGCTCATCATGGCTCGGTCAAGAGAGGAGTTGTGCGATCACAGGGACCTGGTGCTTCGGCTCTTCAGTCAGTTGGGGCTTCATGTCAACCGAGAGGAGAGCAAGCTCTCCCTTGTGCAGGGAATCTCTTTTCTTGGTATGGAGTTAGGTTCGGTGAGTATGACGGCACGTCTCACCAACGAACGTGCCCAGTCGGTGCTGAACTACCTGAGTTCCTTCAGAGGCAGGACGGTGGTACCACTGAAACACTTTCAGAGGCTCCTGAGGCATATGGCATCCACAGCCGCAGTCACGCCGCTCGGATTGCTTCAGCACTGGTTACACTCTCGAGTCCCGAGATGGGCCTGGCGCCATGGTACACA
>NW_015657299.1:150911-172296 GCF_001515625.1 Sinocyclocheilus rhinocerous
TTTTTTAATTAACTAATAAAAATGACAAAAGCACAACAAAACTACTAGAACTTTATCTAAATTTTAAATGAATAAAATAAAAACTAAAACAAATAAAAAGTAAATATATAAATAGTGTAAGTTCAACAAAATTAACTTAACATAGACTGGACAGCAATTAATTCACTTTATTTTTTATTTTATGTCATGAAACCTGTCCATGTTGGCATCGGCATAATTTGGCTTAAATTTTTTAATTTTTATTATATTTATTATATACTCTCATCAGATCTGTCTGAGAAATCACCCCCAAAGGATCATTTAAAGCCATTAAATGAGAAAAACATCAAATAGACATTACAAAAAGTAGCTTTAGAAGGAAATTTTTATTTTAATTTTTAATTTTTGGGTGAATTATCCCTTTAATAATTTTTTTGTTAACATGGATTTTTTTTTTTTTTTCAGATTTTTTTTAATGGAAATATGAAAAAATTTTTTGATGAAATAATACTTTAAACATAAAAGATATAATTTTATTCATGTTAATGAATTTTAATAAAAATGATACGAGTATATAAATAATACTGAAATCACACTGATCCACAGAGAAAGTGAATGAGCTCCTATTATTGTTTGTGTTTTCTGACCTGCAGTTTCCTTCCAGATCCATCCTCTTCCTCAGCCGTTCTTCTGTTTCCTCGGCTAATGTGAGAAATGTTCTTGTTTGGACGGATCGCTGATGTTTTTGTTCTGATCTCTGCTCAGGAATTTTTTAAAAGGTCTCGCTGCTTTTTTAAAAGCTTCCTATTATTGTCTTTAGCTTTGGGTTCCTCTTCTGATACTCATCCGTTCTCCATCAGAGCTTTAAAGTGTTTGGGCCTTTTTTCTCTGCAGAAAAGAGTTGCGCAAGCGACTAAATATTGACACATGATCAGCAGTGATTTCTCTGAATGGAATAAAAGCCTTTAGTCGTGCTGGAAACACATGTGAGGTCAAAGGGCAACCAATAGTTTGATGACTTTCAGGTCTGGAAGAATGTTTTTCAGTCAGATTTGTGTTTTGTTCTTCCTCCACATCTCATTTTCATCTCTTTTCTTTCTCACTTCTACCAAAATTAACTACGTCTATATCTGACTGCTCATCCTATATTTGCAGTTTGATCAAACCAAATTTACACATTAGTATGACGGGAGATATATAACAATGCATATAAGGGCTATAAATGTTATTTTTAGAATTTTTTTTTTTTGTTATGGAAATATGAAATGATACAGTAAATAAGAAACTAAAACTTACAGTAGGCGGTAAATGTCTTGAGTCATTGGATCATTCATTCATTATAGAAGTGTTATACCGACACTTATATTTAATAATGGTATTACATGATTAGTTAATTACATTTGATAGATTATACTTTCAATAAAACATGTGCAATGGGTTTGTAAAAGCTGTTTTTATGCATGTTTGGCCTGAATTGATTGTTTGAATGAATGAATTTCTGTGTACAAACTGATTAGGTTGTGGGTCAGTTTAGAGGAAACACGTGGGGTAAAAAAAAAGTTTGTTTGTGCTACACTTCACCAAACCCACACTGTGGGTGTGTGAAAATGACAAAAAAAAATGATATCTCAATATTTTGCCGAGCATGTTATTGTGCTGGTATTTTGGCAGGTATGGACAGCTGACTCCTAACACTTCTGATAGTCTTCATATTCTGTGCGATGATTAGTTTGCAGCAGAGGCGGACTTACCCATTAGGCAAAGGTAGGCGACCGCCTTGGGCCCCCAAAAGCCAAGGGCCCCCTAAAATGCTTTTCATATACGAGATGCGCATTAAGCACTGACATGAGAATAGTTGCTTTTTACAGTGTTTATCACCACGACAACCGTCTGCGTGTCTGAGTTGAACACACTTCACGTGTATCCTGCTTGTAGCAAATGAAAATATCATGTATCTGAAGCTGTAATTAAATATTGCGCTACAGTGCGTATTATATGTTTATTGTTTTAAATGCTGCTTATTTATGAGAAGGACCCAAATAGAGGACGCATACGCAGTTACTTGTTTGGTTGATATAATCCTTAGTTGTGTAATGTATAATTTCCATTTCATTATTTTTTCATTTAAATTTGTAGTTAAAATAACTAAAATAAGTGTATTTGTTTAGAATTAGACAGCCTTTGGCACACAGGCTTACGCTGGTAACTTTCCTCCTCAATATAGGCTATATTTTTCTCATTCTCACTAATTAAAGTTTTTATATCTCTGAAGGGAACCGCCTGTCTTCAGAAAAGTTTCGGTGGCATTTTTTTATTTTATCTGATAAAGTAGCGTTTATGAGCAGCGCTGCTTTGTTTACAGCCGTTACCGAGGAATCCGCTGTATTTCTGATGTTCCAAAAGCGCCTCCTGCTGGCAGAGAATTCTGCAGTTTTTGTTCAGACCAATGCGAAAATCCACCCACGTAACCCAGTTTTAAATTAATATCATAATTTATACTTCCGACTCATCTCTTTTCTTAAAAAATGGTTTAAAGGCTCAATTGTGAGGTTTATCATTTTATAATTTATTTTGTTTTTGTGAAAACTGTAAATCAATCGCTATTTCGTGGTCTACAGCATGAAAGAAAGCCATTATAACATGTACATGAAGAATGTAGAAACATTGGACACAACTGTGGGGCACCATTGTGCAGCAGCAAGCATCACAACAAAAAAGGAACCTCAAGGCTGATCTAGGTAAATGTGTGCAAATATATAGGGCCCAATTCCTATATTTTGTCTGGGGCCCCCAAATCACTATCCGCCCCTGGTTTGCAGGAGTAACAGAAATTTACTTTTTCAATACGTTTAAATGGATTTGTACCTTTCATGGGCATTTTCTACTTTTTTCTAACCTTATTAAATGTATGCATCATCTTTTGTGTCAAATTCTTACATTTAATCAATAAATTTAAATAGTAAGACACTATAGGGCTGCAACCAATCAAATGAAATCAGTATCAACAAAATTTGTTTGCAATGCAGAGGTGGCACATAAACTGCAAATGATGCATTCACACAGACTGTTTAATGCAGGACATGAACGCATTTAACCTGCAGTTACAAATGCATGAATAATGTATTGATGTTTTAAATAGTGATATTTGAAATGATTTTGGGGGTAAAAAGTGAAAAGACATATAAAAGTCATATCTTTAAGTTTGAGGAATTCTAAATGCATTTTAATAGACTAAATCATGCAGTGACAGCGTGAACTCTAAATGTGCGCAGTAGTCTAACCTAGACTTCACATGCATGCACTCTCTGGGTTTTCTGTTTTTTTTGTTTGTTTTTTTATAGTCGATAATGTCAAATCGCATATCGTTTAAACAACAATTAGACGATATATATCGCACAGCCCTATTAATAAAATAAATATATGCCTTTTAAATAAAACAAATGTTTAGAATGAACAAAAAAATTTATATAAATTTATTTAAAATAAAATATATAGTATTCTAAATAAATAAATGTATTTGAAAATAAATAGTATTCAAAATAAAATATAAATGTGTTTAAAATGAAACAAAAAATATGAAGTTATTTAAAATAAAATAAACATTATTCAAAATAAAATAAAAAATTAATGCCTTTAAAATAGAAAAAATATATTCATTTATTTAAAATAAATACATAATATTCAAAATAAATTAAATATACATTTATTTAAAAATAAATACTATTCAAAATAAGCTAAAATAAATATAATAAATGTATTTAAAATCAAATGTTATTCAGAATAAAATAAATATACATTTATTAAAAAAATTTAATATTATTCAAAATAAACTAAAACAAATATAAATATCTTTATAATAACATAAATATAAATTTATTTATAAGTAAATATTCAGTGAATTAGTATGTCATAATTTCAACTTTTGAAATAAATATACATGTATATGTACAATAAAACAAACTTTTTTACTTTTGTAAGTCCCTTTGTTTTGTTTTTTTATTTTGGAATGGATAATATAATATCTGTTATGTTCTACAATATGCAAAGTAGTTAAAAAGAATATGCAGTTTTAGATATAGCATTTTAAACGAAACCAGAGTGCACTGACACCAACACACCCATGGAGCGTGTTTGAGCGAGCGCCTGTGATCGTGATGGCGGCGGCGGAGAGCGGCAGCAGCGGCAGCAGCGACTCGTGCAGCACCGCGGAGGAGGAGCGCGTGCGGCGGCTCTTCCAGACGTGTGACGGGGACGGAGACGGCTACATTAACCGGTCAGAAACTACACCAAACTCACTCTGACGCGTTTACGTGCGGAATAAGATTCGACGGGCGCGGTGATGTCACGAGCGTTTTTAGCTTGTATGAACGATCGCAAAGCAACGATAGTACGATTTAATTCGTGCAAAGAGCGCAAACAAACATAATAAGACGTATGAAGTTTGTTTGGACGCTCCCGGGGTTGTCAGAAGTCTGTAGTTGGAGCGTCGGAAGTGACGGGAAATGTTTCATCCTCATCCGCTACACTGGCGTTTGTTGATGTTTCTGAACTTGTTTCAGTGCTGATCGTGTGTTCGTGTTGCTGGCGGGACATCTTGCATACATTTCTGCAATTTGATGAATTAAAGTGATTCTGAAGAGGTGATACTAGTGGCATCAGAACTGATTTGCAAAAGCATTTTGTCTTATACTTTGCTAAAAAAGACAACTGCATGCTTCGATGTGATTAAATAAAAAGAGATTTGTATCGTAAAAAAAAAAAAAATCATGCATCTGCTCCTAAAGTATTTGGACACTTAAAATGACTCTTAAAAATGTCTAATTGTCATTGCATTAGATACAAAATATAAAACAGAAAGATGCACAAACATACTTTACATGCAAAAACATGTGAAATGTGTTAAGCTTTATAGAATACATCTGGTGTTGAAAATGAAGACATGCAACTTTTGAGTTGAGTATTTGGTATTGGGCTACAGCATGTCATGCATTCAGGTCATACAAATCATACAGAAGCTTAATACATTTTATATGTTACATCTATATGATTTAATTTAGCTTTTTTATATTATTTAACTTTTTATAGCAATTCTTTATGCATGATGTTTAACAAACGTAAAGTAAACTGTGAATTATGAGAAATGTGTAGCGATATTGTCTGTAAGCTGTTTCATACATAATGCCTTAAAGGAGTCGTTCACCCAAAAATGAAAAGTTGCTGAAAATGTACTCACCTTCAGGCCATCCAACATGTAGATGAGTTTGTTTCTTCATCAGATTTGTAGAAATGTAGCATTGCATCAGTGTCTCAGCAATGGATGCTCTGCAGTGAATGGGTGCCGTCAGAATGAGAGTCCAAACAGCTGATAAAAACATCACAATAATCCACAGCACTCCAGTCCATCAGTTAACATCTGAAGAAGACAAAAGCTGAAACAAATCCAGCATTAAGACGTTTTTAACTTCAAACCGAGTCCATAATCCATAATAACGCTTCCTCCAGTGAAAAAGTGCGTCTGCTGTTGTCTCTCACATCAAAATCCAGCCACATATTTGTTTAGAGCTGTTTAAACGCTGCTTGATCTCTGCAGATTTCTCTCCAGATTCACACCAGAACACCTTTTCACTGGAGGAAGAGTTATTATGGATTATGGACTCGCATGTATTCGAGTTAAAAACGTCTTAATGCTGGATTAGTTTCAGCTTTTGTCTTCTCCAGATGTTAACTGATGGACTGGAGTGCTGTGGATTACTTGTGGATTATTGTGATGTTTTTATCAGCTGTTTGGAAACATTTTCATCTTTTGGGTGAACTAATCCTTTAATGAGTGTTTGTGTGAAGAGAGTAAACCGGAAAAAGACTGAGCTCAAGTCTTTGTCCATTTTATTGTGTTCCCATTAGAGCTACTCCAAATATCCTCCAGTTCATGAATTTCCTTCAATGTAGGAATGTACAGATTTGTGTTCTTCAGAACCTCAGACTCAATACGCTCAGGGATTAGTCCTGATCTTGTTCTTACACTTTAAAAATGCTAGGTTGTTTCAACCCAATGTTGGGTCAAATATGAACTAACCCAGCTGTTGGGTTAAATTTTTAAATCAAAGTTTTAACCCAAAAGTTGGGTTAGTCCATATTTGACCCAAAGTTGGGTTGAAACAGCCCAGCATTTTTTAGAGTGTAAATTCACGATGAATGTTAATTCTCCACGGAATGGCTTTTGGTGTCTCAGATTTATGTACCTGGTAAGCTGATGCTAATTTCTCCTCTCTTGACGATGCATGTGTGGTTTCAGACACCAAGAAGCCTCCGATGCAGCTCAGTCCTGCGGACGAGAAACTTCTGACCGCTAGTCAACAGTTCCAGAAGAAACAGAGCAAAGGAACCATTGATGTTTGGTGGCTGTTTGACGACGGAGGTAAAGAGTTATTTCCATTTCAGTGTAGTTTGATGATTATGTAGCTTCAATAAATGACGCTGTGATTGATTACTCATTGTAGGCTTGACTCTTTTGATACCGTATTTGCTAACCAACAAAAATAAATGGCGCGACTGCAAGATCCGCGTGTTCATTGGAGGAAAGATAAACAGGATCGACCACGACCGCAGAGCGTGAGTATTACGTTGAATGTATTTTGTTCTTTTGCTTGGTTTTATAAAGAAGACGAAGTCTTAAGACTGTTTTTATCAGCTGTTTGGACTCTCATTCTGACGGCACCCATTCACTGCAGAGCATCCATTGCTGAGACACTGATGGAATTTATAGATTAACTAGTTTCTCACTTGTAAATGCGACTTTGCTTGATCGTTCATGTGTTGACAAATCATATTTTTGATATTTCGCGACTGAAGGTGATTGTGAAACGTCAGTGGAAGATGTTCATAGTGAATGTGATGAAATCAGTTCAGTTGTGAGAAAATATCCTGCTGATACAGACACTTTTTCATGCTTTTCTGACTAAACTGTCCAAATACAATTTGGGATGACTTGGATAAAATAAGATCTCATTTGCAACTCTCTTGAATCTCAAGCTTCTGTCTCTCTCTCTGTCTCGGTCAGGAATGATCTGCTGATGGTCTGCCGGCAGCTGAACATGGAGGATTCGGTGGCAGAGATCATGGGGCAGCTCGGCGCAGACGAGCGAGGAAACATCTCCTTCGAAGCCTTCACACGCTGCCGCATGCAGCTGGTCAACGAGATCCGCAAGGAGGAAGGACAGCTATCGCTGCTCTCCAGCGACTCGGAGAAGAGGACACTTCATGAACACGTGGCCTCCTGGCCCACCAGCAGCGAGAATAGTCTAGGTATGTTCTCTACGATGATTCTCCTGTCCAGATCTCAGCTAAATCTAAAATGAGTTTTTCAGAGCAATTAATGTCCAATTAATAAATACATTTTTTGTGTGTAATAATTTAGTATACATATTTTTTAGTCGCATTATGGACAGTAATGTAAGTGCAACTGTATCATTATTGATGGACAAAAATGTGGAGTGCAACAGTATAATTTTTAAATTAAAAATCGCAAATTTTTATTAGCATTATTAGACAAAAATATAGAGTGCAACTGTATTATTTGTATTAAAAACCACACATTTTATTAGCAATAATGGACAAAAATACAGAGTGCAACTATATATTTTTTTGTATTAAAAATCACACATTTTTATTAGCATTAATAAGCAAAAATGTAGAGTGCAATAATATAATATTTGTAATAAAACTCACATTTTTATTTCCATTAATAGACAAAAATATAGAGTGCAACAGTTTTTTTTTGTATTAAAAATCACATTTTTATTAGCAATAATTGACAAAATAGAGTGCAACAGTGTCTTTTTTGCATTAAAAATCACACATTTTTATTAGCATTAATAAGCAAAAATGTAGAGTGCAACAATATAATATTTGTAATAAAACCCAAATTTTTTTTTGCATTAATAGACAAAAATATAGAGTGCAACAGTTTTTTTTTTGTATTAAAAATCACATTTTTATTAGCAATAATTGACAAAATAGAGTGCAACAGTGTCTTTTTTGCATTAAAAATCATGCATTTTTATTAGCAATAATGGACAGTGAATGAAAATATAGAGTGCAACAGTTTTATTATTATCATTTATTTGTATTAAAAATCACACATTTTATTAGCAATAATGGACAAATATGCAATAATTCCATATGGGTATAGAAATTATTTTTAAAGACAGACCTACTGTGAGCTCTGAGGTTGTTGATTGATGGTTTATGCTTTTGTTGAAGCCATATTTTTCTTAAAATAATTGTTTAATAGCAGAATTCCTGGCAAGACAAATTACATTGCCCGTGATTCTGGCATAATAGAGTCAGTCTCACTACACTCTCAAAACACTGAAATATATGTATATATTTGCACATTTTGCAATAAGCTTACAATATATACTTTTTTCTATATGCATAAGTAACAACTTTAAATTGACAGTTTTATATTCCTCTATTGTTTTTTCGCAATGGTTCATGGGATTGTAGTTATCCCTCATTAAGTCTTGTATCTTTGTCTTTTTGTCTGGCATCCCGTTCTGCGTTCAATGTAGTGTAATGCATGCCGTGTGTTTGTGTTTGTGTTTGTTCCCGCAGGCGCTCGTGAGAGCTGGGAGTTTGATTCTGGAGCTCGAGACTTACAGAGTCCAGACCTGCAGTCTCTGAGACAAGTGCATCCTCCGCAGCAGAGCGCACCGTTACTCCAGAAACTTGTGGATCAGCCCAGTGTTCTGGAGCCTTCGGCTGGACTTCACAAGCTCCTGTCCCAGCGTCCCTCCGGCCGCAGCGGGGCTCTGGGGGGGAGCTACCTGGAACTGGCCAATACTGTGAGTCTGACCACTATTTAACAGCTGGCTTTGATTGATTGGTTGGTTGGAATTGGCAAGAATTAGTTGATTTCATGTGGTTATTGCATTATAGTGATGAACTGCTTGTGATGTGTTTGGGAATTTCAGTGCGATGTGAATTTGATGGACCGTATGTGTTTTTTCGTGTTACTTTTGTTCTAACCAGGCGTGATGCAACTAGGGTTGCAAAAAGGTGGAACATTTCCAGTAAATTTAGGAAATATTCCATAAATTTTGGAAACTTTCCAGGATTTTTTTTGGAATATTCCAGGGATTTTTGGAAAGTTTCTGGAAATTTACCGGAAATTTTCCACCCCTTTGCAACCCTAGATGCAACAAATGATCAGCGTCATTACTGTGACATTATTTTCATAACATTTAACCCATATATTATCTTTACTGTACATATTCTAAGTGCTGATTCTCAGTAGATTTTCTGCATTTTTACTCATATTTTTATTAGTAATAAAATACATTTTTATTAATATTTTGATTACTAATAATATTATTAGTAACTATTCATGTAAATAAAAATGTTATAAATTTTTTTATTCACTTTAATAATTATAATTAATATTATTATTATTAAAACATATTAAAATATTAATAAATATATATATATTTTAAGCTATAAAAGTAAATAAAATGTGTATATATTTTTTATTTAAATCAGCACAAATGAAAAGGAAGTACAGCAAATATTATGAAGATGTATAGATAGATTACAAAACAAATAATATTTTTTCCTTTATGGCAATGAGGTATATTACGTTAGTATTTGTTGTACTGGATTTCATTTTTGCTGATTTAAATAAAAATCATTGTATTACAGAATTGTTAAAGAAATTTATAACTGCATGCACTTATGTTTATTTTTTTTATCAACATTTTGGCAGAAAGTCAAGGTGTGCATTTGCGTTAATGCTTCATTGCAGAATTTTTAAAAATACTTTATTACAGTAGTGAGAAACTGATTGACTGAATTACAAACAAACTCTGTGCATTTTAATGGTCATTAAAATAGGTTAAAAATAGATTCAAACTTTTTAATTTCTTTTATTTGATTTTTGGGGCAAAAATGTATGGAAGCCTATTTCCACCAAATAAAAAAAAAAATCATGCTTTGGCAAATTATAATTAGTCAAAATTATAATATAAAATTCGAAATTATGACATACTAATTTGAAATGTTGAGATAAAGCAAAAACTAATATTAACTTTATTAGTATTAAAATATATAATTATGACTTCACAATTGTGAGATTATCATAATTCATTATAAATCATAATCATAAATTATAACATAAATCTCATAATTTCAATTTAGTATGTTATAATTTCAATTTTTGATCTCATTTATGAATTAGTATGCCATAATTTTGACTTTTGATCTCATAATTCTGAATTAGTATGTCATAATTTCAACTTTTGATCTCATTTATGAATTAGTATGCCATAATTTTGACTTTTGATCTCATAATTATGAATTAGTTTGTCATAGTTTCAGCTTTTGATCTCAATTATGAATTAGTATGCCATAATTTTGACTTTTGATCTCATAATTATGAATTAGTATGTCATAATTTCAACTTTTGATCTCAATTATGAATTGTAATAATTGCAACTTTTGAACTCATAATTATTTAGTATGTCATAATTTCAACTTTTGATCTCATTTATGAATTGTCATCATTTCAACTTTTGATCTCAATTATGAATTGTCATAATTGCAACTTTTGATCTCATAATTATGAATTAGTATGTCATAATTTTAACTTTTGATCTCATAATTATAAATTAGTGTCATAATTTCAACTTTTGATCTCATAATTCTTAATTAGTATGTCATAATTTCAACTTTTGATCTCAATTATGAATTGTCATAATTTCAACTTTTGATCTCATAATTCTTAATTATATGTCATAATTTCAACTTTTGATCTCGATTATGAATTAGTATGTCATAATTTTGACTTTTGATCTCAATTATGAATTGTCCTAATTTCAACTTTTGATCTCATAATTCTGAATTAGTATGTCATAATTTCAACTTTTGATCTCGATTATGAATTAGTATGTCATAATTTTGACTTTTGATCTCATAATTATGAACTAGTATGTCATAATTTCAGCTTTTGATCTCGATTATGAATTAGTATGTCAGAATTTTGACTTTTGATCTCATAATTATGATTTCGTATGTCATAATTTCAACTTTTGATCTCAATTATGTATTGTCATAATTTCAACTTTTGATCTCGATTATGAATTAGTATGTCATAATTTTGACTTTTGATCTCGATTATGAATTAATATGTCAGAATTTTGACATTTTATCTTATAATTATGAATTAGTATGTCATAATTTCGACTTGATCTCATAATTCTTAATTAGTATGTCATAATTTTGACTTGATCTCGATTATGAATTAGTATGTCAATTTCAACTTTTGATCTCATAATTATAAATTAGTATGTCATAATTTCAGCTTTTGATCTCATAATTATGAATTAGTATGTCATAATTTCAACTTTTGATCTCGATTATGAATTGGTATGTCATAATTTCAACTTTTGATCTCGATTATGAATTAATATGTCAGAATTTTGACATTTTATCTTATAATTATGAATTAGTATGTCAGAATTTTGACTTTTGATCTCATAATTATGAATTAGTATGTCAATTTCAACTTTTGATCTCATAATTCTGAGTTAGTATGTCATAATTTCAACTTTTGATCTCGATTATGAATTGGTATGTCAGAATTTAGACTTTTGATCTCATAATTATGAATTAGTATGTCAATATCAACTTTTTATCTCAAAATTATAAATTAGTATGTCATAATTTCAACTTTTGATCTCAATTATGAATTGTCATCATTTCAACTTTTGATTTCATAATTCTGAATTAGTATGTCAGAATTTTGACTTTTTATCTCATAATTATGAATTAGTATGTCAGAATTGTGACTTTTTATCTCATAATTATGAATTGGTATGTCAGAATTGTAACTTTTGATCTCGATTATGAATTAGTATGTCATAATTTTGACTTACAATATATACTTTTTTCTATATGCATAAGTAACAACTTTAAATTGACAGTTTTATATTCCTCTATTGTTTTTTCGCAATGGTTCATGGGATTGTAGTTATCCCTCATTAAGTCTTGTATCTTTGTCTTTTTGTCTGGCATCCCGTTCTGCGTTCAATGTAGTGTAATGCATGCCGTGTGTTTGTGTTTGTGTTTGTTCCCGCAGGCGCTCGTGAGAGCTGGGAGTTTGATTCTGGAGCTCGAGACTTACAGAGTCCAGACCTGCAGTCTCTGAGACAAGTGCATCCTCCGCAGCAGAGCGCACCGTTACTCCAGAAACTTGTGGATCAGCCCAGTGTTCTGGAGCCTTCGGCTGGACTTCACAAGCTCCTGTCCCAGCGTCCCTCCGGCCGCAGCGGGGCTCTGGGGGGGAGCTACCTGGAACTGGCCAATACTGTGAGTCTGACCACTATTTAACAGCTGGCTTTGATTGATTGGTTGGTTGGAATTGGCAAGAATTAGTTGATTTCATGTGGTTATTGCATTATAGTGATGAACTGCTTGTGATGTGTTTGGGAATTTCAGTGCGATGTGAATTTGATGGACCGTATGTGTTTTTTCGTGTTACTTTTGTTCTAACCAGGCGTGATGCAACTAGGGTTGCAAAAAGGTGGAACATTTCCAGTAAATTTAGGAAATATTCCATAAATTTTGGAAACTTTCCAGGATTTTTTTTGGAATATTCCAGGGATTTTTGGAAAGTTTCCGGAAATTTACCGGAAATTTTCCACCCCTTTGCAACCCTAGATGCAACAAATGATCAGCGTCATTACTGTGACATTATTTTCATAACATTTAACCCATATATTATCTTTACTGTACATATTCTAAGTGCTGATTCTCAGTAGATTTTCTGCATTTTTACTCATATTTTTATTAGTAATAAAATACATTTTTATTAATATTTTGATTACTAATAATATTATTAGTAACTATTCATGTAAATAAAAATGTTATAAATTTTTTTATTCACTTTAATAATTATAATTAATATTATTATTATTAAAACATATTAAAATATTAATAAATATATATATATTTTAAGCTATAAAAGTAAATAAAATGTGTATATATTTTTTATTTAAATCAGCACAAATGAAAAGGAAGTACAGCAAATATTATGAAGATGTATAGATAGATTACAAAACAAATAATATTTTTTCCTTTATGGCAATGAGGTATATTACGTTAGTATTTGTTGTACTGGATTTCATTTTTGCTGATTTAAATAAAAATCATTGTATTACAGAATTGTTAAAGAAATTTATAACTGCATGCACTTATGTTTATTTTTTTTATCAACATTTTGGCAGAAAGTCAAGGTGTGCATTTGCGTTAATGCTTCATTGCAGAATTTTTAAAAATACTTTATTACAGTAGTGAGAAACTGATTGACTGAATTACAAACAAACTCTGTGCATTTTAATGGTCATTAAAATAGGTTAAAAATAGATTCAAACTTTTTAATTTCTTTTATTTGATTTTTGGGGCAAAAATGTATGGAAGCCTATTTCCACCAAATAAAAAAAAAAATCATGCTTTGGCAAATTATAATTAGTCAAAATTATAATATAAAATTCGAAATTATGACATACTAATTTGAAATGTTGAGATAAAGCAAAAACTAATATTAACTTTATTAGTATTAAAATATATAATTATGACTTCACAATTGTGAGATTATCATAATTCATTATAAATCATAATCATAAATTATAACATAAATCTCATAATTTCAATTTAGTATGTTATAATTTCAATTTTTGATCTCATTTATGAATTAGTATGCCATAATTTTGACTTTTGATCTCATAATTATGAATTAGTATGTCAATATCAACTTTTTATCTCAAAATTATAAATTAGTATGTCATAATTTCAACTTTTGATCTCAATTATGAATTGTCATCATTTCAACTTTTGATTTCATAATTCTGAATTAGTATGTCAGAATTTTGACTTTTTATCTCATAATTATGAATTAGTATGTCAGAATTGTGACTTTTTATCTCATAATTATGAATTGGTATGTCAGAATTGTAACTTTTGATCTCGATTATGAATTAGTATGTCATAATTTTGATCTCATAATTATGTATTAGTATGTCAGTTTCAACTTTTGATCTCATAATTATAAATTAGTATGTCATAATTTCAACTTTTCATCTCAATTCTGAATTAGTAATATGTCATAATTTTGACTTTTGATCTCATAATTATGAATTAGTATGTCATAATTTCAGCTTTTGATCTCGATTATGAATTAGTATGTCAGAATTTTGACTTTTGATCTCATAATTATGAATTAGTATGTCATAATTTCAGCTTTTGATCTCGATTATGAATTAGTATGTCAGAATTTTGACTTTTGATCTCATAATTATGATTTCGTATGTCAATTTCAACTTTTGATCTTGACTTTTGATCTCATAATTATGAATTAGTATGTCATAATTTCAGCTTTTGATCTCGATTATGAATTAGTATGTCAGAATTTTGACTTTTGATCTCATAATTATGATTTCGTATGTCAGAATTTCAACTTTTGATCTCATAATTCTGAGTTAGTATGTCATAATTTCAACTTTTGATCTGGATTATGAGTTAGTATGTCATAATTTCCTGGCCCTTGGCTTAGCTCGATGCAGTGTGTTAGTGAGTCTGTAGATGGCGCTGTGAGGTTATCACTGATGAATGCGAGTCCTGCAGTGGATCTGATCTCAGTGGTTTCGCTCCTTTGTTTGGTCTTTTTTTATCACTGAAAGCAGTTTAATTTCCTGATGAGAGCTTTTAACTGATTTGAAGGCTTTGGCATGAGGGAAACTTTCCTGGTCATAAAGATGAGTGAAATATATCATGTTGTTTTGACATGAATGAAGATGAATGAAGTGCTGTCAGCAGGCGTTTGTTGTAACATCTGCTCATCAGTGTTCTCTTGTTCAGCGTCTGCTTTGGAGTGCATGTGAGGAACGTACGACTGCTGTTTGTGTGTCTGCGCTCTGCATCAAGATCAACCAACCTTTATTTTGATCCAAAAGCAAAGTATGTTTTTATGTCAGTTTTGCACATTTAACCGCTATATTGTCATTACTGTACACATGTTTTTCTGCTGAGATTTTATGTAATTCTCATCAATCTCAGTGATGATTCTCAGATTTATGTCATTTTTTAAATAATAATAATAATAATATTGTTTATTACATAAAATGTATAAATATAAAATATATATACATACACATATTTTATATTTATACATTTTATATTTTATTATAAATTTGTATATAATATTTATATTATATATTATATGAATGTATTCTGTAAAAATATTAAGAAACTTATATTTATTCATATTTTTATTAATAACATTTATTGTTGTTGTTATTAATAATAACTATTAAAGTAAATAAAACGTGTGTTAATAATATTTTGTTAATAACATTTTTATTAATAATAATAATAATCATTAAAGTAAATAAAATGTGTGTATTGTTTGTTTATATTGGTTTAAAGTCTCCAAGAATTAATTTTCTTTATGCAAAATGTATATTTTTTCATGTTATTGTGAAGTAAAACATGAGCAGGACATGTTCTCGTCAGATTTCATGCGATTCATCGCTTTATCTGTAATGCACCAATATTCATTACAGCGATTGCACAAAATGCAATTTGCCGCCATGTATTCTCTAGAGGTGTGTGTGTGTGTGTGTGGTTCGTACATCACTGTTGTGTGTTATCAGTGTCTCTGGGCTGCTCTGCTCTGACATATGGCATGTATTAGTGTAGGTGACGTCAGAGAGCGCGTGCGTTTATAGTGATGCAGGAATGTGTTCGTGTCGTGTGATGTTTGAACAGCTCCGCTCCGCTGATGGACAGCCGTTATATATGGGATTACATCTCTGCCACAATTCTATGATATATATGATCTTTCACGCGCAGAATTGTGGCAGAGATCTATAGCCTATAGTTATACAGCCGATCTGGTTACAGCAGTAAAGCTGTACCGAATCATTAGAGAGCACATCACCAGCGCGTGTTTTTACATGCTTTCGCAGGTTTATTTGTACTTCTCTACTTCAGGATGACCATTTTAGCTGTTTTTATTTGTGGATGTTGTACTTCAGAAGCAGTGCTTTGTGATTTTGTGCTGCTCAATGATTTAGTTTCTTGATTATTAAGACGAACTCTCGTTAACTGCATGTTTAACATAAATAATGTCCGTCGTGAGTTTGTGAAGGATGGCAGTGATGTTTTGTTGAGGTTGCATTTAGGCTGTGTTTTGCTGTAGTTTACACTTTTCTTCATTAGGCAGCATCTGTAGTTTTTATTGAGCAGTTAAAGATGCTTTGTGGGAATTTATGTGTGTGCTTTGTGTTTTATGTCCATCTGTTTTTTTGGGTTTAATTAAGTTTTTCAGGAAGTAAGTCAGAGTGACAAACAGAGAAAAAAAGAGAAAAAACAAAAATCTGATTTTTTTTTTTTTTTTTAAACAAAGTTCCATTTTTTTTACAATAAGGTTTCATTTGTTAACATTAAGTGCATTAATTAACTTGAACTAACAATGAAAAATAATGAACGTGTGTATGTGTGTTTTCCATTAATATGTGTCTTTGTCTAATTAATTTCTTCAGGAACTAAGTGTGAGATTGAGAAACAAACAAACAAACAAGCCAGCAAAAAAAAAAATATATATATATGCATACACACACACACACATATATTATAATAAAATATAATAATAATATATTAAAAAATATATATTTTAAAAGTTGATCGCTAACACTTTTCAATAAGGTTACATTTTTCCATTTGTTAACTTTATATTATTCCATTTGTTAATAATTCTAAAATAATTGATTCATTTATTAATCTTAGTTAATGTTAATTTTGACATTTGTTATAACATTACTAACATAAAAAATGTTGTATTTGTTAATATTATTTAATGGAGCTGAGCTTACATGAACTAACATTACATTATGTTTATATTACCTAATATTAACAAAGATTAATAAATACTGTAACAAATGAATTGCTCATTGTTAGTTAATTTAGTTAATACATTAACTAATGGGGCCTTATTGTTAAATGTTATCATTACTTAATCTAAGAAGTACTAGTGATTTATTGATAGATTACATTTCTGTCCATTGATTATTTAATAAACACACTATTACTGAATTAGTTTCTTATGATCTTAAAACCTTTTGATCTGAAGATTTTTTTTTTTGTTTAAAAAAATTTAAATCAGTTTCGTAGACTAATAAATTGTGTGCATCCATGTTTATTCATAGTTCTCATGACTTTAGTGTTATTCTAAATTAACTATATAAGTTATAATTAGGGTTGCAAAGAGGTGGAAAATTTCCGGTAAATTTCTGGAAACTTTCCAAAAATCCCTGGAATATTCCAAAAAATCCTGGATATTTTCCAAAATTTCTGGAATGTTACAGAAATTTACTGGAAATTGTCCACCTTTTTGCAACCCTAGTTATAATCTAGCTGACTGTAATTGTTTACGTGCCAATCAACACTGCTGTAGTTGTTGACAGACTTTATTAATAGTAAGACGGTTTAAAGCTTTTCGTTCTTGTTTTTCTCTTTCTGAGAATCTCTAATACTCTGTTAGAAAGCGACTTTAGCGCCTGCTGATATATTGGATGGATGTTGAAGATCTGCCGTCTCTCTGCTGGTATTTAAACCTCTCTGTCTCTCTGGTTTTCTCTCGGTCACTTCATCCTCCACTTAGAGCTCAAATTTCATTATGGACATTATCTGCTGAGCGCTGCGTTCTGCCTCAAGCGCTAATGTCCCCACCTCACTAATGCATGAAGGCCATCCGTCAAAGTCACGTTTAGTGGAGCGCCTTGCAAATCATCTTCAGTCTGTCCAGTCTCCAGAAGATCACGTTGAGTCCAGATTGAAACGTGCTTCGGTCTGTGACTGTGTTCTTTGTCATTGTTTCCAATTGGAACATCATCTTTAAGATTTAAGAAGAGTAGTTGATTTGATTTTAAAAAGACATTTACTAAGTAGTTTAGTGGCATTTTGTTGGTTGTTTCAGTCTTATTTTGTGGTTTGTATATAAATATAAATGCACAAAGATTGCACAAAAAAAACTAAGTTAAAAAAGACCTTTGCTCATAATTATACTATATATATATATATATGTATATATATATATACAAATTTTTAGGGTCCTATGAAATCTTTTAAATTTTTTCCCAAATTCTGCATTTTCCAAAAAAAATTCAAAATTTGCCAAAATCGGTGACATTCCACACTACACAGTAAATTTAATTTTTATTTTTATTTATGATTCTGAGATTCCATTCACGTTTTACACATATAAATCATAGGGTCCTACTATAACGAAGGATTTTCTTAACTTAAAGGAATAGTTCAACCAAAAAGGAAAATGTGCTATAAATGTGCTCACCCTCAGGCCAATCAAGATTAGGATGAGTTTGTTTCTTCATCAGATTTAGAGAAATGTAGCATTGCATCACTTGCTCACCAATGGATGTGAATGGGTGCCGTCAGAATGAGAGTCCAAACAGCTGATAAAAACATCACGACGTTTTTAACTAAAATACATTGAGTCCATAATCCATAATAATGCTTCCTCCTGAATCAGGAGAGAAATCTGCACAGATCAAGCACTGTTTACAAGCCAGAACAGCTCTAAACAAATATGTGGCTGGATTTTGATGTGAGAGACAACAGGAGATGAACTTTTTCACTGAAGGAAGCGTTATTATGCTTTATGGACTCATATTTTAGCCGGAAGCAACGGTTTAAAGTTAAAAACGTCTTTAGTAACTCAAAATTCTAGTTATAGTTATCCAGCAAACCCAGTGGTGTAATATAACGAAGTAATAATACTTCGTTACAGTACTTAAGTATTTTTTGGGAGTATCTGTTCTTTACTTGAGTTTTTATATTTCAGCCAACTTTTACTTTTACTCTGATACATTTCCCCGAAGCATATTCGTTACTTACTACAAAATAGTCAGAAATCAGAAGCTTCATTTTCCACTCAAGTCGAGGCTAGGGTGTGCTGTGCGATACAGCATTGTCTGTGATAATGTGGTAAGTGTTGTTGTAATGATGTGCGATCTGACATTATCAAGTAGGCTATATCGATGGATCTCTAACTGCTGCAATAGCAAAAAACTCTCTTGATATCTCGATCTCAACCATATTCTCAAAACGATCGTTTTCAATGACTTGATATTCAATATTTTGATCACTGGCAGCTCGTTGAACGAATCGGTTGAATAAATGATTCAGTGA
The DNA here is from genome assembly GCF_001515625.1 of Sinocyclocheilus rhinocerous. Lineage (NCBI taxonomy): Eukaryota > Metazoa > Chordata > Actinopteri > Cypriniformes > Cyprinidae > Sinocyclocheilus > Sinocyclocheilus rhinocerous. Next base: position 170,148 of record NW_015657299.1, read on the forward strand.
TTCATCACAGTCAAATGCTTTGTTTCTGAATGAATCAGCCGTTTGAATGAATCGGTTGAATCTCAATGACTCACTCATTACACTATAAGTATCGGATGAAGTGCTTCTTATTCTTACCCAAAATTACAAAATGGAAGAAAGAGTTAAAACTGAACACAATCTTGCTACTCAAGCTGTGTATTAACTTTTTTATATATTTTTATTTGCTTCTTTTCCATTTTGCATTTACTTGTACTTTTACTTTCAATACTTAAGTGCGTTTAAAGCGATAAAAGTCATGCATGCAGATGTTTTGGTCCTAAATGAAAAAGGATGTTTTTCAGGCACTTGTTTTTTTGTTGTTGCATTGTTCGACTCATTTGGCTTTTTTTTAAAACAGTTGTTGCATATCTAGAGATCAGTTTGGCTGATATAATGCTGATGTGTGTATATATACACTACCATTCAGTATATGCAAATATGAAGACATTTGTGTTTTGGAAAGAAATGCACATTTATTCACCTCGGATGCATTAAATAGATGAAAATTGACTGTAAAGACATTCATAATTGTACAGATTATTTCAAATAAATGTGTATTATTCAAACTTTATCCAACTTTATTCATAGACATACACTCTAGGGTGATATATGCTATATAGCAAATCTCAACTGATTGATTGGTTATATCGTCGCAAAATGTTAACTAACTATATTATCTGCTAAATGAGACTATAAGGCATGAAGACATTAAGAGATAATAAACATGAACATTATGATTTTCTGTGGCAAAAAAAAATATTTTCAAATTTAAAAAAATTGCTGAAATATGTTTATGTAAATATTTTCTACCAATATATTTTTGACCATATTTTTGAAAATATATTTAAAAAATATAAATGTATTTTTTTTAGAAGCATTAAAAAAATTCACATATATTAAATCCAAGAAAATACATTCATATATGTCACTTTTGAGCAAAATCTTTATTTGTTGTCTGTTTAACTCCTGTGAACATATAAAACATTTGAATAAATGGTATACAAAAGTTATATACTTTACAATTTTTAAAAAAATCATTAAATTAAATCATTATAAATCTAGTTTTGATCTCTATTAGGCTATATTTTGTTTATCATGTTTGCATTTAGATAATTGATATATTTTCAGTAGGCTTCCTGAAAATATATTTTAAAATATATTTTGGTATTGGAAGGTTTGAACTAAATATATTTTAAATTTTAAAAAATATATTTCTTTGAGGTCCACTGTTTACAACATTTGTTCAGCATATATTTAAAATATATTTTGGCCAAAAAAAAAAAAAAGAGCTGTATGGGCTGCTTTGAAACAATGTGTATTAATATGCGCTGAACAAATAAGTAATAAAAAAAATTAAGATTAAAAAACTACATTTTAAAGTATTTATGAATAGAAAAAAGTTATAATTTATTGTATTAATGTTTTTGATTGTATTTTAATTAATGAAATGTGTCATTGGTGACCAGAATGATGCTTTTCTATATATTATTGCTGTTATTTTTCTTTTCTGTAGCTGCTGGTGGCTCAGAAATGACACAGGTTTGTGAAAACTGCTGTGTTGTGTCTGGTTGGGAAATGGCATCGGGTCAGAAAGATCGCTCTGTTTGTGTAGGACGGCTCGCTTTGAGATGCCTTCATATTGTGTTAGTTTGTCTCGTTTGGCTCTGTAGCCTCATTATATATTGAGTTTACCGCAGGTTCTCGGTCTCTCTCACCTTTGTGTCCTTCAGACGCAGTTGTGCTGCTTCAAGCAGTTTTTCTTCAGCCGTTGTGAAGGCTGCTCGTTTTAAAGGCCAGACGTGTGTTTTATCCTTTAGAGCAGTGTTTCCCAACCTTTTTTTAGTCGCGGCACCCTTTGGAAATTTTAACAAACTTGTGGCACCCTACAAAATTAATTTTGTCACAATATTTGAATTTCTAACTTTGATATGATAATTTGAAAAGTATAAATATTCAGTACAACAGGGAAGAACTGCAGAATATACTTTTTAATATAGATTTAGAGGACAGATGAAAAGACGAATACTCACCATGGGAATGGTCTGAAATGATAAATGTGAATACTGTTTCCTCTCCTACCCTGGGAAATAAACACACACACACACACACACACACACACACACACAGA